>NC_068300.1:694087-726587 GCF_025860055.1 Xyrauchen texanus
TCCAGATTTTTGGGTCCAATTACTTTTAATTTATTGATTTCACAGATTCATTTTGTATTGTTGTTGTGTTCTTGACTTTGGTAAATACACATTCTTGATATAAATACAATTATTTTAACAACAACAACAAAAATAGTAAAAGCGTAATTAATATCTGTAAATGAATTTATTATAATTCCTGTTCAAAACAATATAAATATCTCTAATACATTTCTTGTTTAATTCAGCTGTGTGTTTCTTACTAGTGATGTTATTTTTAATCAATAATCACTAAAAATAAAAATTTCTGATGTCAACAATTCAAATACAACTATTACAATTCTCATTTTTGGTGTGTAAATTTAATTCAACATGAAAAAAAAAATAATTAAGATATTTAGCATTGTGAATTTTTTTGGGATAATTAAACACACCCTCATGCCCCCCACACACACACACACACACACTTCTCATTACTGTAATGCAAAATATTATGATTCTGTATTTTAATTGTATACATTTTTTTACTAATATGTTTTAAAAATTACATTATTAAATATAAATATTTACAAATGTACTTTTTATTATGTACTTGACTTTGGTAAATACACATTACTTGATCGAAATTGTCTTATTTTAACAACAACAAAGTAGTAAAAAGCATTTTTAATATCTGTATTAAGCATTACTGATATCTATAAATCATTTCTTACATCACCTGTGTGTTTCATACCAGTAACATGATTAAATCATTAGTTACACTGTAATGTAATTCAGCATGTTAGATGTTGTTTTTCACACGTGGATTTCCTTCATCAGCTACAGTAACACCGTAACATTAATCACCGGATGTTTTGCTGTTAGGTCGACATGGCAACACTTGCTGAAGAGATCATCGAGGCCACGCCTGAGCGAATCAAACAGGAGGAGTTTAACCGGGAGGCGGAGTCACCGCTCCGAGAGAGGCGGGACAATCCTGCTATTCATGACACCATGCCCTGGCTCGCAACATACCTGGACACGGTCGACAGGTACACGGACAGATCTGAACACTGGACACACTGTGTTTAACACCCGTATGTGGAGCAGGATGTGTGATAAACCCTTCAAGTAGTCGCTCTAATGTCACATGATCTCACCACGTACGAGATGTTAAAAATGAATTTGTGCTCGTGTGTAGGAGCCTGTGTCCCACCCCTCCCTGCCCCCTCAGTGATTTGGCTCTACAGAGGCTCCGCCCTCCGAGTACTGCAGCGTGGGCGGAGTTCCTGAATGCATCAGCCAATGGGAGGATGGAGAGAGATTTCGCACTGCTGACGCTCACAGACACCGAACAGAGAGAGCTGTATGAAGCCGCACGCGTTATTCAGAACGCATTCCGCAGATACAAGGTATAAACACACACACACACACACACACACACACACACACACACGGTCAGACATGATGTGGGAGGATCGATGGATCTATGGTTTGTCTAATGATTGGTTCTTGTGTTTAGGGGCGGAGACTAAAGGAGCAGCAGGACATGGCAGCCGCCATTATACAGCGCTGTTACCGCAAATATAAGCAGGTAATACACACACACACACACACACACACACACACACACACACACACTCACACACACACACACACACACTCACACTCACACACACACATATATATATATATATACACACTGATGACCCAAAACATTACATTTGTTCTGTGAAACGTGAGATTCTTTACAGTCAAAAAGTAAAAAGAAAGAAACATTTTAATCACACATCACTGATGCGGGAAAGGAAGTGTGCGGCGACTCTATCGCTTGTTGAACTGCCGCCGTTCTTAAAGGGACAGTACCATTTTAGCGCTTGTTATGCAAATGAATGTAAACTTAATTATGATACATTTTGAGACTCAGAAACTGATGTAAAATAACAAAAATAATTGAGCCAAAAATTACATTTTTTCGTATTTTTCTGATTTGTTGTTTTATATCTCTGGGTGTAAAACTTTAGTTTTGTTCTCAATCATGTCGACTGTATCTGAGAAACATTTAGTGCTGATACGACAAAGCAATCAAGAGTTCCAACATTACAAATATAATGTATCATAGTGTCCAAAAACATCTCCAAACAAATAAAAGATAATAATTGTACATAAGAACTAATTACACATGCAAACACAACAATGACTAAAGGTTTGCATAGCATGCACACATGATTTTAGTCATGAGATTTCACAGAATGAGTTTCATTCTGTGTCATTTGAGTCATCATTGAGTCTGTGTCGTGTATTTGGCGCCATCTCCTGGTGGTCATATGTAACATTGTGCTTCATGTGGATTATCTAATGATCTATACATCTGATTATCTTGTGTGGGGACTCGATTGAAAGATAATCACTTCAATTGTTTTATATAAATGATCATATCGTAACACTTCTGATTTATCTGTAAATGTCAAAGCACTTGTTCAGTTTTGGTCATAATGTCACATGCATTATAAAGTTGAACTTCTAATCTTTCAAATGATTAATATTTTTTGTTGGTCAATCAAAAAACTAAATTATAGATATAAAAATAGCTCTGAATTAGAATTGTACACAGTTCAAATGTGAAGATCTCTGTAGTTCATCTCCTGCACATGATTAAATGTTCATCAGGAAATGTTAAACATCCTCTTGATGTTCAGAAAGTGCCACTTGAGTGTGTTTGTGCGATTGTGTGTCTGTGTTGTGTGTCTTCTCTAACACACTAATATTGCTGCTCTTTCTCTTGATCTCTGTGTCTTCTGTTTAATTTCACGCTAGCTAACATGGATAGCATTGAAGGTAACGTCAAACTAAACTGCCTTACTGTCACATGATGACAGTGTCTCTATCCTGTGTGTGTGTGTGTGTGTGTGAGAGTGTATCTTTGTGTATGTTTGTGTGTGTGTGTGTGTAACGCGTGTGTGTGTGTGTAACGCGTGTGTAACGCGTGTGTAAGGTGTGTGTGTAACGTGTGTGTGTAACGTGTGTGTAATGTGTGTGTGTGTAACGTGTGTGTGTGTAACGTGTGTGTAACGTGTGTGTAATGTGTGTGTGTGTAACGTGTGTGTAATGTGTGTGTGTGTAACGTGTGTGTGTGTAACGTGTGTGTGTGTAACGTGTGTGTAACGTGTGTGTAACGTGTGTGTAACGTGTGTGTAATGTGTGTGTGTGTAACGTGTGTGTGTGTAACGTGTGTGTAATGTGTGTGTGTGTAACGTGTGTGTGTGTAACGTGTGTGTAACGTGTGTGTGTGTAACATGTGTGTAACGTGTGTGTGTAACGTGTGTGTAATGTGTGTGTGTGTGACATGTGTGTAACGTGTGTGTGTAACGTGTGTCTCCTCCTCTAGTACGCGCTATATAAGAAGATGACACAAGCAGCTATACTGATTCAGAGTAAGTTTCGCAGTTATTACGAGCAGAAGAAGTTTCAGCAGTCGCGGCGAGCGGCCGTGCTCATCCAGCAGTATTACCGCAGCTATAAGGAGTACGAGCGAGTGAAACAGGGGCCGCGCGGCCCCGGGACCCTCAACACCAAGATCAAGTGAGGAACACACACACGTTTACTGTCTGAAACACATTTAATACACAGGATTCAACGTGACTCTATAGATGTTTATTCTGTCACGCATTAGAGGGTCGTTCCTGACAAAGAAACAGGATCAAGCAGCGCGGAAGATCATGCGCTTCCTCAGACGCTGCAGACACAGGTACATCGTCACATGTTAAATAATACACTTTACATTCTTAACACCTCCAGATGTGTTTGAAAGGACACATGCAGGGTTTTAAATGGTTGTAAAATGCATTTTTAGCTTGTTTTTATTATAAAGAATTAAAATGTGAATTTATGAAATGCTGTGTGTGTGTTTGCAGGATTAAGGAGCTCAAACAGAGTAAAGAACTGGAGCGGAGAGGACTGACCACCTGAACACACACACACACACACACAGTCATGTTTACAGTCATCTGTTTAATAGCACTCTTCACACGGTAATTGTTTCGCACAGGGACGTGAGGTAATTCCAGGATCTGCAGGGGCTAGTCAGTGATTTATTGCCGTCTGAATGGAAGTGTCGTGAGTAACCCCGCTTTCGGTGCGCACCCGGATTCGTATGACATCATAGTTTGATTCGTTTGGATGATGTGAACGCCAGACAGACGCAAGCGTTCTCTACGCCACTGAACATTCGGTGCAACCGTTCTGAAGAAAAATATGAAACTGATGAAAGATATCACAAAAATTGACTTTCTTTCTTATTTGAATAATTTTAAATTATATCTCTGGGTGAAAAACTTTAGTGTTGTTCTCAATCATGTCGACTGTATCTCAGAAACATGTTTGTGTTGATTCGACAAATCAAAAGTTCCAACATTACAAATATAATTGATCATAGTGTCCAAAAACATCTCCAAACAAATAAAAGATAATAATTGTACATAAGAACTAATTACACATGCAAACACAACAATGACTAAAGGTTTGCATAGCATGCAGACATGATTTTAGTCATGAGATTTCACAGAATGAGTTTCATTCTGTGTCATTTGAGTCATCATTGAGTCTGTGTCATGTATTTGGCACCATCTCCTGGTGGTCATATGTAACATTGTGCTTCATGTGGATTATCTAATGATCTATACATCTGATTATCTTGTGTGTGGACTCGTTTGAGAGATAATCACAGACTCTAAATAATCATATGTGAGATTTTATGTATATGAAGTTATAAGCAGAAACGCAGCATATAAGCAACACTAACATAATTATCAAAAACATATATTTAGCTGTTACTCGCTATATTTCTCTTTGTGAGTAAAACAAATCAGCTGGTTGTATTTTACTCTTTGAGATCTTTCCAACAACATATGACACATGAATATTTGATCAGTTTTGATGTTTTTATTGATTGCAGTAAGTTTGATGTTTAAGAGGCTTGTATCACAGAAAAGTTGTAAATGATTCTCATAAGTTCGCTGCTCCACTGTGTACCAAACATTTACAAACTAACCGAACTCTTACTATCACCGTATAGAACAAGCGCATCTGAAATCATGTGATCCACGTCACTTATAATCGACTACACCCAAATGATATATTACAGACGTCACCCTGAGAAACAATTACCGTCCACAGACACCTGCCATCGCTTGCTTTCACACGCGCTCTGAACTCCTGCAGACATCCATTGATTGGGAAGGTAAATGTACTGAGACACGGCCATGTCTTTACGGCTGTTGCTGCAACACTAAAGTTCAAGTTCAGCTTTACTGAATGTATAATGAGCTCTATGTAAATGTAAACAGTATATACTCACGTATATTATAAATCGTGTTGATATTTATTTATTGATCTGAACTCTTGGAGAAACATAATTTATAATGTTTAACCTCAAAGTCGACTGCTAGTCTTATTGAAACGCTGAGGTTGTGTTGGCATCCAAAGTCTTAAATGATGCTTTGCCATGGTAACGGCCAGGATAGAAATGTAAATGATGCGTTGCCATGGTAACGGCCAGGATAGAAATGTAAATGATGCGTTGCCATGGTAACGGCCAGGATAGAAATGTAAATGATGCGTTGCCATGGTAACGGCCAGGATAGAAATGTAAATGATGCGTTGCCATGGTAACGGCCAGGATAGAAATGTAAATGATGCGTTGCCATAGTAACGGTCAGGATGAAAATGATGCGTTGCCATAGTAACGGTCAGGATAGAAATGAAAATGATGCGTTGCCATGGTAACGGTCAGGATAGAAATGAAAATGATGCGTTGCCATGGTAACGATCAGGATAGAAATGAAAATGATGCGTTGCCATGGTAACGGCCAGGATAGAAATGTAAATGATGCGTTGCCATGGTAACGGCCAGGATAGAAATGTAAATGATGCTTTGCCATGGTAACGGCCAGGATAGAAATGTAAATGATGCGTTGCCATGGTAACGGCCAGGATAGAAATGTAAATGATGCGTTGCCATGGTAACGGCCAGGATAGAAATGTAAATGATGCGTTGCCATAGTAACGGTCAGGATGAAAATGATGCGTTGCCATAGTAACGGTCAGGATAGAAATGAAAATGATGCGTTGCCATGGTAACGGTCAGGATAGAAATGAAAATGATGCGTTGCCATGGTAACGATCAGGATAGAAATGAAAATGATGCGTTGCCATGGTAACGGTCAGGATAGAAATGTAAATGATGCTTTGCTATGGTAACGGTCAGGATAGAAATGTAAATGATGCTTTGCCATGGCAACGGTCAGGATAGAAATGTAAATCGTGCGTTGCCATGGCAACGGTCAGGATAGAAATGTGAATCCTGCGTTGCCATGGTAACGGTCATGATAGTAAATGCCATAGCAACATTTACTTTCTATCCTGACTGTTACCATGTGGTGAACACTGTTCAGACCCCAAACTTCACAACAGTTTTTATTCCAAACATCACAATGTATGTAACATGTCTTGCACCGAATCGAAAGGAATGTTCCGGATCTATTGACCGCACTGAGAGAACATTATTCTCTAAGTGAAAATATTTGTGTAGGTGTATTAGTGCGTTTCTGAGCCTATCCTACAATATATATATTCTGTCAAAAAAAATGTAAAAAAAAAAATTCAACAAATTATTTAGACTTTTTTTTTGTGGGACCGGTTCAGAAAGGCACTAAGACGCCTCCAAAAAAATGTCACCTAGTGAAATTAGTTTTTTTCAGGGCTTTCCTGCCAATTTCAATTCTGTCTAAAAACAAATTCTCCGTTCTGAACTTTCTGAAAAAACTCTTTTTAACTCCTTGGCTGTTGTTTGGCATTTATGGGACGCTCCTGACAAAAATTTGTTTGAATAAGTTTTTTTTCGTCAAAGTGCTTCAGAGTTACAAGCCAATAAAATATTTGTCCGTGGCCCATTTTCATGACCTTTATCTTCTAAACGGGTCGTTCTTTAATAACGCTTACTTTCCGACTTACAAAATATGGAAGTTTTCAATTCAGTATAGTTTAGTTTTCGCCCATAAAAGCGATACATTTCCAATGCTAGCGGGCGCTAAGAATGAAACAGATCCTAATTGTGCAGCAGTGATCAAAGCGGTTGAAATTCGGCTGTTTTGGTGATGTTTTATTCATAATCATAATGAAATAATGATATTTCAGTTGTGAGTTTGCGGTCTGAATGAGGAAAAAAAGAGCTTCTACCACAAAATAACGGCAAAAACAACACGTGTATGGCGTTGCGTTCGCTGCATCTGCACTCAAACATACAGTTAATGAACGAATGACTCGTAAGAGCCAGTCTGTACTGAATCACTCCAAATGACTCACGAGTTGTGTTCTGAATGGCTTGAATCAGTGACATCCTCTGAATGAACTGACTGAATCAGTCTTACTGAATTAGCATCGGACGCGCTAATCCGCAAGTCTTTCATGAGACGAAGCAGGCTTGGTTTCCTTCAAGGTTTGTAAGACAGATCCGTATACTTGTGATTGAGTCGCTGTGTGTGTCTGTGCATTATCTTGTGAACAGGACCAAGACTGTAGTGATGTTTCACACACTTCATCAAGCGTCTCTGATGTGTGATCAGTCACGTGCTCTGGGCGTCACTGATTTACAGGTTCTTTAATGTGCCTTGAGGTGTTTAACTGAATGACCTTTTGACCTTTGTAAATAGTGTACATTATAAAGCGCTGGTGAAGTGTATTTCAGAATGAATATGTTGTTGATGTGTTTGCATGAGTTAGTGATGATCTGCCATGTGACTTTGTGACATCAGGTTTATGGAAATGTTTGGGTTTATTTTTACTGTAACTTCATTGGCAGATTTGTGTTGATGCTGTCTCATAACATTTCATTAAACTTCAGATTCAAGTTTATTTGTGCCGTGTGTGATTGCACTCCATCCACGTCTGCTTTGTTTTGGTTTTAAAGTCTTTCATTGATTTCTAAATAAACAGCAGATTTGTGTTGAAGGAAAAACTCACATCTGTTTAAATGATTTTGTGCTGCTTAAAAAACATATTTATATTTTAAACTAATCACTCGTTTAGTTACACAACAGCAGAACTTTATTTCTTACAGCTTTTATATTGATTTGATTGGCAGACATTTTCTAAAACACACACACACACTCGATATATTAATATTATTTGATAATTATGCTGCTCAATTATTACAGTTTTTTTACGATTGCTATGACAGGTTTTTCAGTACTTTTAACATTTTTCCAAAACGCTTAACACAGTTAGCACTACATCCGTCTGTGTAAGCTATACTATTAACACATTTCTTGGACAAGGGCAATGGAGAGGAGTGGGACAAGGGCAAGGGAGAGGAGTGGGACAAGGGCAATGGAGAGGAGTGGGACAAGGGCAAGGGAGAGGAGTGGGACAAGGGCAATGGAGAGGAGTGGGACAAGGGCAAGGGAGAGGAGTGGGACAAGGGCAATGGAGAGGAGTGGGACAAGGGCAATGGAGAGGAGTGGGACAAGGGCAAGGGAGAGGAGTGGGACAAGGGCAAGGGAGAGGAGTGGGACAAGGGCAAGGGAGAGGCGTGGGACAAGGGCAATGGAGAGGAGTGGGACAAGGGCAAGGGAGAGGCGTGGGACAAGGGCAATGGAGAGGAGTGGGACAAGGGCAATGGAGAGGAGTGGGACAAGGGCAAGGGAGAGGCGTGGGACAAGGGCAATGGAGAGGAGTGGGACAAGGGCAAGGGAGAGGAGTGGGACAAGGGCAAGGGAGAGGAGTGGGACAATGGCAAGGGAGAGGAGTGGGACAAGGGCAAGGGAGAGGAGTGGGACAAGGGAGAGGAGTGGGACAAGGGCAAGGGAGAGGAGTGGGACAAGGGCAAGGGAGAGGAGTGGGACAAGGGCAATGGAGAGGAGTGGGACAAGGGCAATGGAGAGGAGTGGGACAAGGACAAGGGAGAGGAGTGGGACAAGGGCAAGGGAGAGGAGTGGGACAAGGGCAATGGAGAGGAGTGGGACAAGGGCAATGGCAAGGGAGAGGAGTGGGGCAAGGGAGAGGAGTGGGACAAGGGCAATGGCAAGGGAGAGGAGTGGGACAAGGACAATGGCAAGGGAGAGGAGTGGGAGTGGGACAATGGCAAGGGAGAGGAGTGGGACAAGGGCAAGGGAGAGGAGTGGGACAAGGGCAATGGAGAGGAGTGGGACAAGGGCAAGGGAGAGGAGTGGGACAAGGACAATGGCAAGGGAGAGGAGTGGGACAAGGACAAGGGAGAGGAGTGGGACAAGGACAATGGCAAGGGAGAGGAGTGGGACAAGGACAAGGGAGAGGAGTGGGACAAGGGCAAGGGAGAGGAGTGGGACAAGGGCAAGGGAGAGGAGTGGGACAAGGGCAAGGGCAAGGGAGAGGAGTGGGACAAGGGCAAGGGAGAGGAGTGGGACAAGGGCAAGGGAGAGGAGTGGGACAATGGCAAGGGAGAGGAGTGGGACAAGGGCAAGGGAGAGGAGTGGGACAAGGGCAATGGAGAGGAGTGGGACAAGGACAATGGAGAGGAGTGGGACAAGGGCAATGGAGAGGAGTGGGACAATGGGAAATGGAGAGGAGTGGGACAAGGGCAAGGGAGAGGAGTGGGACAAGGACAATGGAGAGGGAGTGGGACAAGGGCAAGGGAGAGGAGTGGGACAAGGGCAAGGGAGAGGAGTGGGACAATGGCAAGGGAGAGGAGTGGGACAAGGGCAAGGGAGAGGAGTGGGACAAGGGCAATGGAGAGGAGTGGGACAAGGACAATGGAGAGGAGTGGGACAAGGGCAATGGAGAGGAGTGGGACAATGGGAAATGGAGAGGAGTGGGACAAGGGCAAGGGAGAGGAGTGGGACAAGGACAATGGAGAGGAGTGGGACAAGGGCAAGGGAGAGGAGTGGGACAAGGGCAAGGGAGAGGAGTGGGACAATGGCAAGGGAGAGGAGTGGGACAAGGGCAAGGGAGAGGAGTGGGACAAGGGCAATGGAGAGGAGTGGGACAAGGACAATGGAGAGGAGTGGGACAAGGGCAATGGAGAGGAGTGGGACAATGGGAAATGGAGAGGAGTGGGACAAGGGCAAGGGAGAGGAGTGGGACAAGGACAATGGAGAGGAGTGGGACAAGGGCAAGGGAGAGGAGTGGGACAAGGGCAAGGGAGAGGAGTGGGACAAGGGCAAGGGAGAGGAGTGGGACAATGGCAAGGGAGAGGAGTGGGACAAGGGCAAGGGAGAGGAGTGGGACAAGGGCAATGGAGAGGAGTGGGACAAGGACAATGGAGAGGAGTGGGACAAGGGCAATGGAGAGGAGTGGACAATGGGAAATGGAGAGGAGTGGGACAAGGGCAAGGGAGAGGAGTGGGACAAGGACAATGGAGAGGAGTGGGACAAGGGCAAGGGAGAGGAGTGGGACAAGGGCAAGGGAGAGGAGTGGGACAAGGGCAATGGAGAGGAGTGGGACAAGGGCAAGGGAGAGGAGTGGGACAAGGGCAAGGGAGAGGAGTGGGACCAGGACAATGGCAAGGGAGAGGAGTGGGACAAGGACAATGGAGAGGAGTGGGACAAGGGCAAGGGAGAGGAGTGGGACAAGGGCAATGGAGAGGAGTGGGACAAGGACAAGGGAGAGGAGTGGGACAAGGGCAAGGGAGAGGAGTGGGACAAGGCCAATGGCAAGGGAGAGGAGTGGGACAAGGACAATGGAGAGGAGTGGGACAAGGGCAAGGGAGAGGAGTGGGACAAGGACAATGGAGAGGAGTGGGACAAGGGCAAGGGAGAGGAGTGGGACAAGGGCAATGGCAAGGGAGAGGAGTGGGGCAAGGGAGAGGAGTGGGACAAGGGCAAGGGAGAGGAGTGGGACAAGGGCAATGGCAAGGGAGAGGAGTGGGGCAAGGGAGAGGAGTGGGACAAGGGCAATGGCAAGGGAGAGGAGTGGGACAAGGACAATGGCAAGGGAGAGGAGTGGGAGTGGGGCAAGGGAGAGGAGTGGGAGTGGGGCAAGGGAGAGGAGTGGGACAAGGGCAAGGGAGAGGAGTGGGACAAGGGCAATGGCAAGGGAGAGGAGTGGGACAAGGACAATGGCAAGGGAGAGGAGTGGGAGTGGGACAAGGGCAAGGGAGAGGAGTGGGACAAGGGCAAGGGAGAGGAGTGGGCTATCATACAGAGAGGCTGGTGAACGAGTACAGCCAAATCTCAGCCGGGACACGGTGGCATCATTTGAAACCAAAAGGTAGGATATTGCTTCTCCTACTGCAAAGCGTAAATAATCTGACCATGTATTACAGTGACTGTGTGCCTCCGGTCTCTAATATGTCACTGTATTTTGTCTCTCTAAGGATTCAACGTCTACCTCCCTCAGGGGCAGAGGAAAGCTCCTGATGAAGAACAGGAACTTGCTATTGTCAACATGGTGATTGCTGACAATGAAATAAAACTGAAGGACATTCAGTCCAGAGTTGTAGAGGACAACCTTGTCTTTAGGAACATTCCAGCAATTCTGTCTCTGTCTTCGTTATTTCATGAACCGTACATTCTATAAAGCACTCTGAGATCGGTCTTTTTTTATTGAATTTCTGCAGCAAAAGACCCAAACCCAACAAAACACAAGTGTAGAGAGGCTTCAAAAGAAACACAATCTCTGATCAATCCAATAAACTGTCTGTTGTATAAGACACATATAAAATAATGCAGTTTCTGTAATTCCATCTGATGTGAGTGTTTTTATGACACTGTGCTATGATTGACTATGAGAGAACATGTGTTAGTGTTTTGGAATAATTATTTGAGTTTGAGACATGTTTACAGTGTTTTGGTGGACAGTGTATTGTGTTAGTGTATTTTGAACATTAGTGTTGGAGTTTAGTTTACACTGTGTGATTTTGAGCATAGAATTAAAAGTTTTTCCAGTTGTGTGTTGTAGGTGTGTTGGTGCCTTAAGAGTTTAGGACATTTGTTAAAAGTTTTGAAATTGTCATAGCCATTGTAAAGTCATGGAAGGATTCTATGGAATGATATTCTTGTGAATTCTGACTAAGCCAGATATTGTTGTAAATTTTAAAATTCAATCAAAAAAAAAAATTATAAAAAAAAAATCATAATCCCACCCTTGACCCTGATTGACAGGTTTCTGTGTAAGGCATCGGAAATGCTGTAATGTTGCAGTCGTTTACATTGTTACGAAGAACTGTGAAATCCCCTTCTGCTCTTCTGAAGATCATTTTAATGACATTTATGGCAGTTACATTAAATCTACACGACAACCTCTAAAAACATGATTCATTACTTTTCTATGGATTTACAATCATTTACAAAAACACAAAACATGATTCAAGAAAAAAAAAACATTAATCATGTGTAAATATTCACTGTTATTATCACCACATTAGATTAAATAATAATAATAATAAAACATCTCAGAAACATTACAGACCGTTCAACTTAACACATTTATATTTATATATAGTTCTTTATGTGTGTAAAGAACAGCGTTTATTCAATACACCTCACATAAGCCTTAGCACATGCAATAAATATCATGTAAAACACAGAAAGACACCAACCCAATATTAAATATATATATATATAGTGCTGCTCTTGTTTTGAATGTGTCCATCCACAGGAAACTACACACAGAGCAGCGAAACTACGGAAGCCCTGAACACTAAGGGAAAAATATAAAAAATAAATCATTATTTAGGTGTCTCAATTAGGTGTCTTTGTGCCCTCCTGAGCCTATGAAAACAGAATAAAAAAGAAAAAAAAAAAAGTGTTTTTTCTCGCTAGCTGACAATTAGCATGTGGTACTAACCTCGTCCACCAGGTGTCACTATCAGTAAGCATGACATCTTAATGTCTGTGGTACTTCATCCCATATGTGTGTGTGTGTGTGTGTGTGTGTGAGTGTGTGTGTGTGTGTGTGTGTGTGTGTGAGTGTGTGTGTGTGTGTGAGTGTGTGTGTGTGTGCAGTAAGTGCAGACTACATCTGGATATAACGCACTTCACATCATTGATCAGTGTTTGATGAATGATGAGTTAAAAATGTCCACAAACATCTCTTTTAAAAAATAATAAAATTTATCATTTCAAAGAGAAAAAACTAAATTCTGAGTAAAACATATATAATAAAAAATAGAAAAAAAGAGAGAAAATAAAAGAAACAAATATTCTGGAGAGTAAATGTATTGTTTCAGCTTGCACTTCAGGACGTCCGTAGAAACACCACATGACACCGTTGTTAATCTCGTCAACGTAATTGTTAGTTAACCAAGAGTTTTTTGATTTTGTCGACTATAACGAAGATGAGATTAAATGTTTTAATTAAAACATTCTGTAACGACGGTCTGTGTATCTCAGCGAGTATTGGTCCGGTTGCTAGGGTGGGTAGAGTCACATGGGGTAACCACATTGGTCCGGTTGCTAGGGTGGGTAGAGTCATATGGGGTAACCAAATTGGGCCAGTTTCTAGGGAGGGTAGAGTCACATGGGGTAACCATATGGGGTAACCAAATTGGGCCGGTTTCTTGGGAGGGTAGAGTCACATGGGGTAACCAAATTGGGCCGGTTTCTAGGGAGGGTAGAGTCACATGGGGTAACCATATGGGGTAACCAAATTGGGCCGGTTTCTTGGGAGGGTAGAGTCACATGGGGTAACCATATGGGGTAACCAAATTGGGCGGTTTCTTGGGAGGGTAGAGTCACATGGGGTAACCAAATTGGGCGGTTTCTTGGGAGGGTAGAGTCACATGGGGTAACCAAATTGGGCCGGTTTCTAGGGAGGGTAGAGTCACATGGGGTAACCAAATTGGGCCGGTTTCTAGGGAGGGTAGAGTCACATGGGGTAACCAAATTGGGCCGGTTTCTAGGGAGGGTAGAGTCACATGGGGTAACCAAATTGGGCCGGTTTCTAGGGAGGGTAGAGTCACATGAGGTAACCAAATTGGGCCGGTTGCTAGGGAGGGTAGAGTCATATGGGGTAACCAAATTGGGTCGGTTTCTAGGGAGGGTAGAGTCATATGGGGTAACCAAATTGTCCCGGTTGCTGGGGAGGGTAGAGTCACATGGGGTAACCAAATTGGGCCGGTTGCTAGGGAGGGTGGAGTCATATGGGGTAACCAAATTGGGCCGGTTGCTAGGGAGGGTAGAGTCACATGGGGTAACCAAATTGGTCTGGTTGCTAGGAGGGTAGAGTCACATGGGGTAACCAAATTGGGCCGGTTGCTAGGGAGGGTAGAGTCACATGGGGTAACCAAATTGGGCCGGTTGCTAGGGAGGGTAGAGTCACATGGGGTAACCAAATTGGGCAGGTTGCTAGGGAGGGTAGAGTCATATGGGGTAACCAAATTGGCCTGGTTGCTAAGGAGGGTAGAGTCATATGGGGTAACCAAATTGGCCTGGTTGCTAAGGAGGGTAGAGTCACATGGGGTAACCAAATTGGTCCGGTTGCTAGGGAGGGTAGAGTCATATGGGGTAACCAAATTGGCCTGGTTGCTAAGGAGGGTAGAGTCACATGGGGTAACCAAATTGGTCCGGTTGCTAGGGAGGGTAGAGTCATATGGGGTAACCAAATTGGACCGGTTGCTAGGGAGGGTAGAGTAACATGGGGTAACCAAATTGGGCCGGTTGCTAGGGAGGGTAGAGTCACATGGGGTAACCAAATTGGGCAGGTTGCTAGGGAGGGTAGAGTCATATGGGGTAACCAAATTGGCCTGGTTGCTAAGGAGGGTAGAGTCACATGGGGTAACCAAATTGGTCCGGTTGCTAGGGAGGGTAGAGTCATATGGGGTAACCAAATTGGGCCGGTTGCTAGGGAGGGTAGAGTCACATGGGGTAACCAAATTGGGCCGGTTGCTAGGAAGGGTAGAGTCACATGGGGTAACCAAATTGGGCAGGTTGCTAGGGAGGGTAGAGTCATATGGGGTAACCAAATTGGCCTGGTTGCTAAGGAGGGTAGAGTCACATGGGGTAACCAAATCTCCTCCACATGCTGTGAGTCTTTGCGGTGTCATGCACAACGTGTCACGTGATCAGATGCGCGGATTGACGGTCCCAGAAGCGGATGCAACTGACACTTGTCCTCCACCACCCGGATTGAGGCGAGTAACCACACCACCACACACACACACACAAACACACACACACACACACATATATGGGTCAGAAGTGTGAGCTGGAGTGAGAGGCGGTGAGTGGGGACGTGTGGGCCCTGTGGCGCAGCTCGTCCGTGGAGCCCACCGTAAGCCGCAGCATGGCGAGGACATTGGCGCGGTAGCGGGCAGACATGATGTTATACAGCAGAGGATTCACAGCAGCACTGACGTAAAACAGCACTAAAGACACCAGATTAAAATACTGACTGATGTAATACAACTTATCGCTGGAGTCCGACACGGAAAACAGCGTCCGACTCACATGGAACGGCAGCCAACACAATACAAACACCAGCACGATCACCACTGCAAAGGGAGAGAGAAATAACTAATATATATATATATATATATATATTCAAAACTGTGTTTAAAGGGACAGTTCACCCCAAAACAAAAAAGGACAATTCTGTAATTAATTACTCACTCTCATGTCGTTCCCAACCCGTATAAAGTGTTTGACAGGGTGAGAGATGAGAAAAGTAACAGCATACGGGTTAAGAACGACATGAGTGAGTGATGACACATTTTTGAGTGAACAGTTCCTTTAAGAATCCTTCATCAAATGACATCTCACATATTAGGCATGATCGTTTTTGCTCACCCATCATGCGGAGCGTCTGGCGGTGAGCTTTGTCCCGGTGCATGTGTGAGCGCAGGTGCAGGCGGCGGGCGATCAGGCCATAGAGGAGGGAGAGAATGGCGAGCGGGCAAATGAAATAGAGGTTTGAGAGCCACAGCATGGCCTTCAGGAGACCGGACGTCTGAGCGTACTGTGTGCAGCGACATTCACTTGCTTCGCCCTCTAAACCCTCCACCCCCACCAACACAAATACAGGCCCGGCACTTAGCATGGCCACACCCCACAATCCGGCGATCAGCACGCGGACACGCCCTCTAGTCACGAGCAAACGTGCACGGAGAGGAAAACATACGGCCAGATATCGCTCCGCCCCCAACGAGGTCATGTGCAGGATGGACGAGAAGGTGCAACATTCTCCTACGAACATCGACAGCTTGCACACGGCATTGCCCAGCAACCACGGACGATACCGCCACAACTGCCAAGCATAAAAACACAAACATGTAAACAAACATTTATGAGAATAATTACAAACTGTTGTCCACAAGTTTAGCTAATAAAAGCCTAGCACACAATACAAGACTGTTTCCGTTTCTGTAAATGAACCAGTTAAAATAAACGATTCACTGATTCAATTATATTTACTGTTGGGAAGTCCAAATGATTCAAGTGAATCGGTTCTTTCAGACAGTTCATGTAAATGAACCAGTTAAAATAAACGATTCACTGATTCACTTATATTTACTGTTGGGAAGTCCAAATCATTCAAGTGAATCGGTTCTTTCAGACAGTTCATGTAAATGAACCAGTTAAAATAAACGATTCACTGATTCACTTATATTTACTGTTGGGAAGTCCAAATCATTCAAGTGAATCAGTTCTTTCAGACAGTTCATGTAAATGAACCAGTTAAAATAAACGATTCACTGATTCACTTATATTTACTGTTGGGAAGTCCAAATCATTCAAGTGAATCGGTTCTTTCAGACAGTTCATGTAAATGAATCAGTTAAAAAAACGATTCACTGAGTCACTTATATTTACTGTTGGGAAGTCCAAATGATTCAAGTGAATCGGTTCTTTCAGACAGTTCATGTAAATGAATCAGTTAAAAAAACGATTCACTGATTCACTTATATTTACTGTTGGGATGTCCAAATGATTCAAGTGAATCAGTTCTTTCAGACAGTTCATGTAAATGAACCAGTTCAAATAAAAGATTCACTGATTCACTTATATTTACTGTTGGGAAGTCCAAATCATTCAAGTGAATCAGTTCTTTCAGACAGTTCATATAAATGAACCGGTTCACATAAATGATTCACTGATTCACTTACAATAACCATTGAGAACTCAGATTCATTTATTGAATCAGTTCTTTCAGATGCTTCATGTAAATGAACTGGTTCACATAAATGATTAACTGATTCACTTACATTAACCATTGAGAACTCAGATTCATTTATTGAATCAGTTCTTTCAGACGCTACATGTAAATGAACTGGTTCACATAAATGATTCACTGATTCACTTACATTAACCATTGAGAACTCAGATTCATTTATTGAATCAGTTCTTTCAGACGCTTCATGTAAATGAACTGGTTCACATAAATGATTAACTGATTCACTTACATTAACGATTGAGAACTCAGATTCATTTATTGAATCAGTTCTTTCAGATGCTTCATGTAAATGAACTGGTTCACATAAATGATTCACTGATTCACTTACATTAACGATTGAGAACTCAGATTCATTTATTGAATCAGTTCTTTCAGACGCTACATGTAAATGAACTGGTTCACATAATTGATTCACTGATTCACTTACATTAACCATTGAGAACTCAGATTCATTTATTGAATCAGTTCTTTCAGACGCTACATGTAAATGAACTGGTTCACATAAATGATTCACTGATTCACTTACATTAACCATTGAGAACTCAGATTCATTTATTGAATCAGTTCTTTCAGACGCTTCATGTAAATGAACTGGTTCACATAAATGATTAACTGATTCACTTACATTAACGATTGAGAACTCAGATTCATTTATTGAATCAGTTCTTTCAGACGCTTCATGTAAATGAACTGGTTCACATAAATGATTAACTGATTCACTTACATTAACGATTGAGAACTCAGATTCATTTATTGAATCAGTTCTTTCAGATGCTTCATGTAAATGAACTGGTTCACATAAATGATTCACTGATTCACTTACATTAACGATTGAGAACTCAGATTCATTTATTGAATCAGTTCTTTCAGACGCTACATGTAAATGAACTGGTTCACATAATTGATTCACTGATTCACTTACATTAACCATTGAGAACTCAGATTCATTTATTGAATCAGTTCTTTCAGACGCTACATGTAAATGAACTGGTTCACATAAATGATTCACTGATTCACTTACATTAACCATTGAGAACTCAGATTCATTTATTGAATCAGTTCTTTCAGACGCTACATGTAAATGAACTGGTTCACATAAATGATTCACTGATTCACTTCCATTAACCATTGAGAACTCAGATTCATTTATTGAATCAGTTCTTTCAGACGCTACATGTAAATGAACTGGTTCACATAAATGATTCACTGATTCACTTACATTAACCATTGAGAACTCAGATTCATTTATTGAATCAGTTCTTTCAGACGCTTCATGTAAATGAACTGGTACACATAATTGATTCACTGATTCACTTACATTAACCATTGAGAGCTCAGATTCATTTATTGAATCAGTTCTTTCAGACACTTCATGTAAATGCATAAATGAGCTTCATGCAACTTTAAAGCGACTTTGCAAGGACTAACAATTAAAAAGTATTGCAGACTGAACACAAGAATGTGTCCTGTGTGAACGGCCCCTTAATCTTTAAATGTGCACTGGACAATGAGCTTTTCTCTTGGCACACACTAACAGTGGGGTGAATACCTTATACAGATCCAGAGGCATCAGCAGCAGAATGAGCACATCAGATATGGCCATGCTGCTCAGGTACAGGTAGGTGGTGCTTCTCATTTGTGGGCGGAGCCACACCACCAGAATGGTCAGCGTGTTTCCCAGCAGTCCGAGCAGCAGCAGTGGGACACACAGCGTCGTAACGACCACAAGCTCGGTGCCGTTGAAGAGCGACTGAGGTCCCCATTCCTCCCAGTATGATCTGTTTCCACAGCTCACACACCAACCGGACCCGAAACCAGATCCAGACCCTTCCAACACATCCATGTCACTCAAAGCAGTCGCGGCGTCTTCATCATCTACATCATAGTCTTCAGTTGAGTGCGGCGTGTCACTGTCAGGGGTTGTGGTGAAACTCTCGAGGTGATTATTGGATCTGTGTTTGAGGACAAACTCTCTCTCTCTCTCTGTCTGTACCCCTGTGCCGCCCACCCCTGGACATCAGCACCATCTCCAAGACCAGAGGAAGAGATCGAATTCACTCAATCACACCCACATACACACACACACATACATACACACACACACACACACACACACACACACACACACACACACACACACGGCAGGCAAAGACAAAGAGTCCAAAAAAATATATAGAATCACAGTTCAACCAAAATCCAAATAATAACTAGAAATTAATTCAGATTTGGTGCATAACGTGGGACTATTAAGTATAAACACGCACGAAACACACTGGGGACTCTTATTTTGAAATGAGTAAATGATGAAAAAACTATCAGTAACTATCAACAGATTTTTGCCGATAACGATAGTTCCAAAAAACAACTATCAGCACTGATATATCGGTCTGCCTCTAATATATATATTATTATTTGTATTGCAATCTCTGAGTGGAATTTACAATTTTGCATAACCATAATAGAAACTCTACTCAAATCAGTATATCGGCCGACAGCATGCTAGCATTTGTTGTACTAAATTGAATTAAAAAAACATTATTGTGTCTGGACATGATGATTTTATTTACTGTATTTCAGAGATTCACATTTCAATACCAAGATATTTTTTTGCATTATATTAATGAGGATTTATGTTCAAATGTCGATACATGTCATGAAAATAATAATCTTCATAGTCCTAACAACAGGCTTTCCTTAAGTGAAATACAATTTCTCTTATTTATTTGTATTTATTATTTTTGGGGTGAAATATGTTCTGGATGTTCTGATGGAGATTACCCATAAATATCTTTAAATGTTCGAACATAATAACAAGCAAACTCTTTAATCAAGGACTCAGTCTGTTCTTCCCAAACGAAACACACTTGCTGATTCTTGCTAATTAACATGTGAATTGATTGTTTTGATGACTGACCTGGTGAACCTTATTGCTGGTGTTTGTTTCCTCAAAAACAAACTATATCAGTACAATAATATCTGATATATTTATATAAATTACATTTAGTCAAGTTAAAACAACAACAACAACATATCCCTAGCACAAGTTCCCAGGGTTTGTGCAGATGATGTAGGTGAAAGGTTGTGTGGGCGGGGCTACTGGATGTGGGCGTGGCAACTGGATGTTGTCGCCAGGCAACAGTGGAGTCTCTTTGAGCAGTTTGTCAGGACTGTAGAATGGCAGTATATCTGGTGTCTCTAATAGAATTAATAACCATAAACTATTGCAAACTAAACTACTACAACATGTTTTACAAAATGTGTAATTTCAGCTAAATAATCTAATTGTATAAGGCACATTATTTATTTAGTTATATAATGATTTAAAGGGGACTATCACTACAGTTAGACAGAAAATGAAATGCATAATGGCAAGAAAAAGTATGTGAATCCTTGGAGTTAATAACTGGCAAGTGGACAGCCCCAAATAATGATGCTCCCCCCACCGTACTTCACGGTTTGGATGATGTTTTCATGTCGGTATGTGGTGCCCTTTTTATGCCATACGTAGAGCTGTGTGTTCTTCCCAAACAATTCAACCTACATCAGTTCACAAAACATTTTCCCAGTAGTGTTGTGGAGCATCAAGGTGGTCTTTGTCAAACTTCAGATGTGCAGCAATGTTTTTGTTAGAAAGCAGCGGCTTCCTACATGATGTCCTACCATGAACACCTGTTTAATGTTTTCTGTATAGTAGACTCATGAACAGAGATGTTAACCAGT
This sequence comes from Xyrauchen texanus, assembly GCF_025860055.1. Taxonomy (NCBI): domain Eukaryota; kingdom Metazoa; phylum Chordata; class Actinopteri; order Cypriniformes; family Catostomidae; genus Xyrauchen; species Xyrauchen texanus. The sequence goes on from NC_068300.1 coordinate 714,908, forward strand.
TCCAATGATTCCTTCAATCTTTATCTGTCACTCTAGTGTTCTTTATTACCTCATTGAGCATTCTGCGGTGTTCCCTTTGAGTCATCTTGACTGGACGGCCACTTCTAGTGAGAGTACCTATAGTACTAAATCACCTCCATTTATAGACAGTTTGTCTAACTGTGGACAGATGAATATCTAACAGCCACTTCTAGAGAGAGTACCTATAGTACTAAATCATCTCCATTTATAGACAGTTTGTCTCACTGTGAACAGATGAATATCTAACGGTCACTTCTAGAGAGAGTACCTATAGTACTAAATCACCTCCATTTATAGACAGTTTGTCTCACTGTGGACAGATGAATATCTAACGGCCACTTCTAGTGAGAGAACCTATAGTACTAAATCATCTCCATTTATAGACAGTTTGTCTAACTGTGCACAGATGAATATATAACGGCCACTTCTAGTGAGAGTACTTATAGTACTAAATCATCTCCATTTATAGACAGTTTGTCTAACTGTGGACAGATGAATATCTAACGGCCACTTCTAGAGAGAGTACCTATAGTACTAAATCATCTCCATTTATAGACAGTTTGTCTCACTGTGGACAGATGAATATCTAACGGCCACTTCTAGTGAGAGTACCTATAGTACTAAATCATCTCCATTTATAGACAGTTTGTCTCACTGTGGACAGATGAATATCTAACGGCCACTTCTAGTGAGAGAACCTATAGTACTAAATCATCTCCATTTATAGACTGTTTGTCTAACTGTGGACAGATGAATATCTAATGGCCACTTCTAGAGAGAGTACCTATAGTACTAAATCATCTCCATTTATAGACAGTTTGTCTCACTGTGGACAGATGAATATCTAACGGTCACTTCTAGAGAGAGTACCTATAGTACTAAATCATCTCCATTTATAGACAGTTTGTCTAACTGTGGACAGATGAATATCTAACGGCCACTTCTAGTGAGAGTACCTATAGTACTAAATCATCTCCATTTATAGACAGTTTGTCTAACTGTGGACAGATGAATATATAACGGCCACTTCTAGTGAGAGTACCTATAGTACTAAATCATCTCCATTTATAGACAGTTTGTCTAACTGTGGACAGATGAATATATAACGGCCACTTCTAGTGAGAGTACCTATAGTACTAAATCATCTCCATTTATAGACAGTTTGTCTAACTGTGGACAGATGAATATATAACGGCCACTTCTAGTGAGAGTACCTATAGTACTAAATCATCTCCATTTATAGACAGTTTGTCTAACTGTGGACAGATGAATATCTAACGGCCACTTCTAGTGAGAGTACCTATAGTACTAAATCATCTCCATTTATAGACTGTTTGTCTAACTGTGGACAGATGAATATCTAACGGCCACTTCTAGAGAGAGTACCTATAGTACTAAATCATCTCCATTTATAGACAGTTTGTCTCACTGTGGACAGATGAATATCTAACGGTCACTTCTAGAGAGAGTACCTATAGTACTAAATCATCTCCATTTATAGACAGTTTGTCTAACTGTGGACAGATGAATATCTAACGGCCACTTCTAGTGAGAGTACCTATAGTACTAAATCATCTCCATTTATAGACAGTTTGTCTAACTGTGGACAGATGAATATATAACGGCCACTTCTAGTGAGAGTACCTATAGTACTAAATCATCTCCATTTATAGACAGTTTGTCTCACTGTGGACAGATGAATATCTAACGGCCACTTCTAGTGAGAGAACCTATAGTACTAAATCATCTCCATTTATAGACTGTTTGTCTAACTGTGGACAGATGAATATCTAACGGCCACTTCTAGAGAGAGTACCTATAGTACTAAATCATCTCCATTTATAGACAGTTTGTCTAACTGTGGACAGATGAATATCTAACGGCCACTTCTAGTGAGAGTACCTATAGTACTAAACCATCTCCATTTATAGACAGTTTGTCTAACTGTGGACAGATGAATATATAACGGCCACTTCTAGAGAGAGTACCTATAGTACTAAATCATCTCCATTTATAGACAGTTTGTCTAACTGTGGACAGATGAATATCTAACGGCCACTTCTAGTGAGAGAACCTATAGTACTAAATCATCTCCATTTATAGACAGTTTGTCTCACTGTGGACAGATGAATATCTAACGGCCACTTCTAGAGAGAGTACCTATAGTACTAAATCATCTCCATTTATAGACAGTTTGTCTAACTGTGGACAGATGAATATATAACGGCCACTTCTAGTGAGAGTACCTATAGTACTAAATCATCTCCATTTATAGACAGTTTGTCTAACTGTGGACAGATGAATATATAACGGCCACTTCTAGTGAGAGTACCTATAGTACTAAATCATCTCCATTTATAGACAGTTTGTCTAACTGTGGACAGATGAATATCTAACGGCCACTTCTAGTGAGAGTACCTATAGTACTAAATCATCTCCATTTATAGACAGTTTGTCTAACTGTGAACAGATGAATATCTAACGGCCACTTCTAGAGAGAGTACCTATAGTACTAAATCATCTCCATTTATAGACAGTTTGTCTAACTGTGAACAGATGAATATCTAACGGCCACTTCTAGAGAGAGTACCTATAGTACTAAATCATCTCCATTTATAGACAGTTTGTCTCACTGTGAACAGATGAATATCTAACGGCCACTTCTAGAGAGAGTACCTATAGTACTAAATCATCTCCATTTATAGACAGTTTGTCTCACTGTGGACAGATGAATATCTAACGGCCACTTCTAGTGAGAGTACCTATAGTACTAAATCATCTCCATTTATAGACAGTTTGTCTCACTGTGGACAGATGAATATCTAACGGCCACTTCTAGTGAGAGTACCTATAGTACTAAATCATCTCCATTTATAGACAGTTTGTCTAACTGTGGACAGATGAATATCTAACGGCCACTTCTAGAGAGAGTACCTATAGTATTAAATCATCTCCATTTACAGACAGTTTGTGTAACTGTGGACAGATGAATATCTAACGGTCACTTCTAGAGAGAGTACCTATAGTACTAAATCACCTCCATTTATAGACAGTTTGTCTAACTGTGGACAGATGAATATCTAACGGCCACTTCTAGTGAGAGTACCTATAGTACTAAATCATCTCCATTTATAGACAGTTTGTCTCACTGTGGACAGATGAATATCTAACGGCCACTTCTAGTGAGAGTACCTATAGTACTAAATCATCTCCATTTATAGACAGTTTGTCTATCTGTGGACAGATGAATATCTAACGGCCACTTCTAGAGAGAGTACCTATAGTATTAAATCATCTCCATTTACAGACAGTTTGTGTAACTGTGGACAGATGAATATCTAACGGTCACTTCTAGAGAGAGTACCTATAGTACTAAATCACCTCCATTTATAGACAGTTTGTCTAACTGTGAACAGATGAATATCTAACGGCCACTTCTAGAGAGAGTACCTATAGTACTAAATCATCTCCATTTATAGACAGTTTGTCTCACTGTGGACAGATGAATATCTAACGGCCACTTCTAGTGAGAGTACCTATAGTACTAAATCATCTCCATTTATAGACAGTTTGTCTCACTGTGGACAGATGAATATCTAACGGCCACTTCTAGTGAGAGTACCTATAGTACTAAATCATCTCCATTTATAGACAGTTTGTCTCACTGTGGACAGATGAATATCTAACGGCCACTTCTAGAGAGAGTACCTATAGTACTAAATCACCTCCATTTATAGACAGTTTGTCTCACTGTGGACAGATGAATATCTAACGGCCACTTCTAGAGAGAGTAACTATAGTACTAAATCATCTCCATTTATAGACAGTTTGTCTAACTGTGGACAGATGAATATCTAACGGCCACTTCTAGTGAGAGTACCTATAGTACTAAATCATCTCCATTTATAGACAGTTTGTCTAACTGTGGACAGATGAATATCTAACGGCCACTTCTAGAGAGAGTACCTATAGTACTAAATCACCTCCATTTATAGACAGTTTGTCTAACTGTGGACAGATGAATATCTAACGGCCACTTCTAGAGAGAGTACCTATAGTACTAAATCATCTCCATTTATAGACAGTTTGTCTCACTGTGGACAGATGAATATCTAACGGCCACTTCTAGTGAGAGTACCTATAGTACTAAATCATCTCCATTTATAGACAGTTTGTCTAACTGTGGACAGATGAATATCTAACGGACACTTCTAGTGAGAGTACCTATAGTACTAAATCATCTCCATTTATAGACAGTTTGTCTCACTGTGGACAGATGAATATCTAACGGCCACTTCTAGTGAGAGTAACTATAGTACTAAATCATCTCCATTTATAGACAGTTTGTCTCACTGTGGACAGATGAATATCTAACGGCCACTTCTAGTGAGAGTACCTATAGTACTAAATCATCTCCATTTATAGACAGTTTGTCTAACTGTGGACAGATGAATATCTAACGGACACTTCTAGTGAGAGTACCTATAGTACTAAATCATCTCCATTTATAGACAGTTTGTCTCACTGTGGACAGATGAATATCTAACGGCCACTTCTAGTGAGAGTAACTATAGTACTAAATCATCTCCATTTATAGACAGTTTGTCTAACTGTGGACAGATGAATAGCTAAACTCTTCCAGATAACTTTGTAACCCATTCCAGCTTTATTCAAAGCAACAATTCTTGATCGTAGATCTTTCAAGATCTTTTGGTCCACATTAGCAGATGCTTCTTGTGAATAGAAAACTCAAAATGTTTAAGTGCTTTTTAAAAGTCAGAGTAGCTCTAACCCACACCTACAATCTCACTTAATTAATCAGATGCCAGGTGTGCCAACTCCAGACTCTTATTAGCTTTTGATGTCATTAGACTAGGGGTTCACATACTTTCACCAACCTACACTGTGAATCATGTATTCAATATGCACAAAAAATACAATCGTGTGTGTGTTGTTAGTAAAATAGATTGTGTTTGTTCATTATTGTAACTTAAATGAAGCTGAAACCAGATTTTAAGACAAATTTATACATAAAAGCAGGTAATTCCAAAGGGTTCACATACTTTTTCTTGCCACTGTATAATAATTTATTGAAGATTGTGCCTTTTCTATTTTTGCTGGTATTGCTTTTTTTTTTTTTTTGTTTTTTTTTTTTTTTATATAAGCCACATTGTTTTTTTGCCATTTTTTGGTGGTGATTTTAAAAGAAATTATGTTGATTAAAGCAGAATGGATAATCCTTTTTCCTTCACAGCTTTCTCCACATCAAACACCAGCTCCTCCCCTTCCTGAAGCCCCGCCCTGAGCAACAGGGTCATGTTCAGCTCCACCCCCTCCCTTAGCTGTCTGTCACACTCTAGTGAGTCGCCACCCATCACAGGACCACAGCCCTCAGTAACAAACACAAGTACACTCACGTTCACCGACTCATTCATGATAGAACATGCACAGACGAATCATATGAGCCACTAAATATTTCATGTTCCAAAAGAGAGAATGACCACGCCTGACGATAATTCACCAGGTCTCTTGAATGTTGTTAACACTTTAATCTGTTAACATTACTGAATACATTAGGCATCATTAAACTAGTAATAAACAATTACTTGACAGCATTCATTAATATTGCTTCATTTATAGATAAACTATTGTTAACTGTTAGTTCATGTTTATTCATAATGCATTCACTAATGTTTAAAAATACTACAAATGCAGAAAACAACATTATTAAATGCAGTAAAAGTGCTACTCATTGTAAGTTTAAATTGAATGATTAAAATTCTGTCATTATTTATTCACCCTCATGCTGTTCCAAACCTGTATGACTTTCTACCTTCTGTGGAATACAAAAGGAGATGTCTGGCAGAATGTTAGCTTCAGTCACCATTCACTTTCACTGTTTGGAAAAAATATGCAGTGCAAGTGAATGGTGACTGAAATTGTCAATTTGCCTTTTGTGCTCTACATGCAGGTGATTTGGGTTTAGAACAACATGAAAGTGCTGAAGTAAATGATACATTACAGAAGTTTCATTTTTGTATGAACAATCTTTTTTACTATTGTTCTGCCTTGTTTCTCTTTGTTTTGAGTTTTCCGGACTGTGGATTGATTGATTCTTGGTTCTGTAATCACCGTGGAAACCACCGGATCAAGCGCAGAGTGCCCGCTGTGCTGTCACATTAAAACAGACCTGAAACACACACACACACACACACACACACACACACACACACACACACACTCACACACACAAACACACACACACACAAACTCACACACATAAACATACACACACACAAACTCACACACATACACACACACACACACTCTCACACACACACACACACACACACAGAAACACACACACACAGAAACACACTCTCTCATACACAAACACAAACAAACTCATACACAAACACACACAAACACACTCTCTCACACACACACACACACACACACACACACACTCTCACTCACACACACACAAACTCACACACATAAACATACACACACACAAACTCACACACACACACACACACACACACACACAGAAACACACACACACAGAAACACACTCTCTCTCTCTCACACACACACACAAACAAACTCATACACAAACACACTCTCTCACACACACACACACACACACACACACACACTCTCTCTCTCACACACACACACACACACTCATACACATACACACACACACACACACACACACACACTGTAAACATAACAGAGGGATGATATGTAGTAACTGACCGATGTAAAAAGTTACAAAGAACCCAGAATATTCCTTCAATAGTAAAATAAGCTTTTAAGCATTTATAAAGGAATGAACAAATGTCCCGGAGTTTGTTTTCTGATGTAAACAGACTGTAATGAGAACAGTGACTCCTGGTGGAGCGACACAACTGTACTGACACAGTAAAACAGGTTTATTCAGATGAGTTCTAACATGTCTGCGGTGTGTTAAGATGTAGAAAGAGAGACCATCAAACCTGTCGCTGGTGTCTGTCTGCATGTCGTTCTGGTGTGAGAGTGACAGACAGGTCCAGATCAGGACAGTGAAGTTCTGTGGTCCAGACCGGAGAGATCCAGAGAAGCTCAGGAGCCGTCTGAAAACGAGGTTCCCCTGATACTGACATCTGTCAATCAATCAAACAATCATAGAGATATACACAAGACAGAGAGACAGACAGAAAGAGAGACAGAGAGGCAGATAGATAGACAGATAAGTAGATCGATCTTTGTCAAACTTAAGGTGTGCAGCAATGTTTTTGTTAGAAAGCAGCGGCTTCCTTCATGATGTCCTGCCATGGACACCATACCTGTTTAATGTTTTCTGTAAAGTAGACTCATGAACAGAGATGTTAACCAGTTCCAATGATTCCTTCTAGTCTTTATCTGTCACTCTAGGGTTCTTCTTTACCTCATTGATCATTCTGCGGTGTGTCCTTTGAGTTATCTTTACTGGACGGCCACTTCTAGTGAGAGTACCTATAGTACTAAATCATCTCCATTTATAGACAGTTTGTCTCACTGTGGACAGATGAATATCTAACGGACACTTCTAGAGAGAGTATCTATAGTACTAAATCATCTCCATTTATAGACAGTTTGTCTAACTGTGGACAGATGAATATCTAACGGCCACTTCTAGAGAGAGTACCTATAGTACTAAATCATCTCCATTTATAGACAGTTTGTCTAACTGTGGACAGATGAATATCTAACGGCCACTTCTAGAGAGAGTACCTATAGTACTAAATCATCTCCATTTATAGACAGTTTGTCTAACTGTGGACAGATGAATATCTAACAGCCACTTCTAGTGAGAGTACCTATAGTACTAAATCATCTCCATTTATAGACAGTTTGTCTAACTGTGGACAGATGAATATCTAACAGTCACTTCTAGAGAGAGTACCTATAGTACTAAATCATCTCCATTTATAGACAGTTTGTCTAACTGTGGACAGATGAATATCTAACGGCCACTTCTAGAGAGAGTACCTATAGTACTAAATCACCTCCATTTATAGACAGTTTGTCTAACTGTGGACAGATGAATATCTAACGGCCACTTCTAGTGAGAGTACCTATAGTACTAAATCATCTCCATTTATAGACAGTTTGTCTAACTGTGGACAGATGAATATCTAACGGCCACTTCTAGTGAGAGTACCTATAGTACTAAATCATCTCCATTTATAGAGAGTTTGTCTCACTGTGAACAGATGAATATCTAACGGCCACTTCTAGTGAGAGTACCTATAGTACTAAATCATCTCCATTTATAGACAGTTTGTCTCACTGTGAACAGATGAATATCTAACGGCCACTTCTAGTGAGAGTACCTATAGTACTAAATCACCTCCATTTATAGACAGTTTGTCTAACTGTGGACAGATGAATATCTAAACTCTTCCAGATAACTTTGGAACCCTTCGCGCACGCAGTGGCAACTTTCACCTCTGGGACTTTTCACACAAGGTCCACGTTAATAAACGTTACATTTATATAAACAAAATATGTTCAGATATACACTAAACACAAAGAGATGGTCAGATAATACAAAATATTACAAATGTGTCCAGAAAAGCTCATTACGGTGTAACTACACTGGTGTATTCTGAAGAATAAATTGATCCTTATCTAAATTAAACTCCCATTGATCCATCACCAAGTATAAACAGGAACAAAACGAGAAATAAAAAAATACTTGCAGTGCTAATTACCAACAAACATAAAACAACACAGCAAGAGTAGTAAAAGTTATTTATTAGAGCAGTCGTTTCTCCATAACACATTACAGATCAAATTATAATTCAACAGAGAAACAGAGAGTTAAGAAACACTAAATAAAATCTGAAATGTGTAACAGTCTTTGCATCTATCAGTGCTGGTGTGGGAGTAACCATGGCAACATAAAGAGACTTATGGATGTGGAGCTGAGCAGTGCTTTAAAACTACACACACACACACACACACACACACACACACACACACACACACACACACACACACACAACACAATAAATAGGCACTGTATAGAGCATTATTGAATTATCCTGTAATCTCTTAATTAGACTGTAAGCAGCACTACCAGTCATTACAGATGTTTAAGGCACAAATAATCAATCAATACCGCACACACATTTTGTCTCCTCTCATCATGTCATTTGTATTCACACACTAACAATCTTTCCCTTTTTGGGCAGGTATCAGATCAAACTACATCTCCCATGATGCAGTGGGGTGTTAGTCTCTGTCCCGGAGCGCTCGCAGGATGTAGTTCTCTCTCTCTAACTGAGCGTTTCTCTCAGACAGCTCTTTAATTTGATCTCTCAGCACCTCTACTTCCTCTCGCACCGCCAACATGAGGTGAGACTTCACCAGGTCCTGCAGACACACATACACAAGTTACATTATAGCAGTCTGTCTCACACACACACAATCACATGCTCATGCATGCACACGCACGCACACTCTCTCTCTCAAACACACACACACACACACGCAAGCACACTCACAAACACGCACATTACATTCTCACTCACTCACTCACACACGCACGCACACACACAGACACACACACAATCACATGCTCATGCATGCACACACTGACACACACACACACACACACACACACAGACACACACACACAATCACATGCTCATGCATGCATACACTGACACACACACACACAGACACACACACACACACACACTCTCTCTCAAACACACACACACACACACTCTCTCTCAAACACACACACACACACACTCTCTCTCAAACACACACACACACACACACACACACACACACACACACTCTCTCTCAAACACACACACACACACACGCAAGCACACTCACAAACACGCACATTACATTCTCACTCACTCACTCACACACGCACGCACACACACAGACACACACACAATCACATGCTCATGCATGCACACACTGACACACACACACACACACACACACAGACACACACACACACAGACACACACACACAATCACATGCTCATGCATGCATACACTGACACACACACACACAGACACACACACACACACACACTCTCTCACACACACACACAGACACACACACACACAATCACATGCTCATGCATGCACACACTGACACACACACACACACACTCTCTCTCAAACACACACACACACACACACACACAGACACACACAATCACATGCTCATGCATGCACACACTGACACACACACACACACACTCTCTCTCACACACACACACAGACACACACACAATCACATGCTCATGCATGCACACACTGACACACAACAAACAAACAAACAACCGCCATTCGCCACTAAGTGGCGGTGACGTCACCACGACGCTTGTGCCAGGCTATGTGCACGTTAAGGCCACGTGAAGTGTCGAACGCCCGCTGGCAGGAGGTCACGGGACAGATCCAACCGGTGACATGGGTCGAATGACTGAGATGACTGGTTGATGCACCACCTGTGCCCCCTACTGTGCCAACTTGCTGTGCTTTAGCCACCCTGCGCTCTGCTCGTTGTTGTGAGCGTCGCTCCTCTGCCCTCCGTTGTTGTTGGAGGGCGACTGCCTCCAACTGGCCAGCAGCGTCCTTCACAAGCCTCCTCCAAAGAGGCCGATCTTGACACCGCTGGTACCAGTCGTCGGCAAGTCCACTCAGCTCCAGATCCTCCTGTACCACATCACTCCATCTCTTCTCCAGCCCGTGCTGCACCCGCTTAGCCCCCTCTATCCGGCCAAACAATAACTGTTTAGGCATGCGGTGGCCGGGCATGCGGGCTACATGACCCAGCCAACGCAACCTTGCCTGCCGGAGGAGCTCACCGATGGGACTTTGTCCACATCTTTCAAAGACTTGTGAGCTCCTCACACAATCCAGCCTGGTTAAACCCAGGATGGATCTTAGGCAGGCCAGCCTAAATGTTTCTAGCCGGCGATGATGTTCCACTAGGGGGGTCCACGTTTCACAAGCATAGAGAAGGGAGGGAATGACCGTGGCCGAGAATACTTGAAGCTTTGTGCGGAGCGACAAACCGGGTAGCTTCCACACAGCATTACGCAGCCGATGAAAAGATAATGCCGCTCGACTGATTCGGAGTGAGACCTCTGCTGTCAAACCGGAGCTGGTCATAAGCACACTTCCCAGGTATGGAAAACACTCCACTCTCCACAACTGCCCCATCACCAATTGGGAGCTGTGGGGGTGTAGTGTCCGTTGGTACATAATACCCAGGAAGGTGCTTTGTTTTGGTTGGGCTGATGGTAAGGCCCCATCTCTTAGTGGCAAGCTCCAGGTTCATCAGCAGCGCCTCCAACTCCTCCTCTGAGTGAGCAGCAATCACCAGATCATCAGCATACATAATGTGGTTGACCAATAGGGAGCCATCCCTTGACCGCACCCGGGCATCGATCAACCTCCCATTATATCTGTACCAGATGGAAATTCCTCCATTACAGCCATCGAAGGCTTCATGAACCACATGGTCGAAATAGATATTAAATAATGTGGGGGCCAGAGGACATCCCTGTCGCACTCCAAGGTGAACAGGGAATGGCTCCGACTCCCGACCACGTAGTTTTACCCGGGCCCGCTCGCCATCATGAAGGTCCTTAAT
>NC_068300.1:731587-739087 GCF_025860055.1 Xyrauchen texanus
CACATATCATGTATTTGTAGTTTCTGTATGCAAATGTTTTCATTCATTATATGCATTTAGTTGTTTTAAATAACTTTCTACATTTCCGAATCGAAAACTGGAAGAAAAACTAGCAGAGATGATAAAGGAAAAGGAAAAAGCCAGAAAGAGTGAGATGAGGGCTAAAGAAAGGGTACGGCTGAGTGAGAAGTTCAAACCCAAAGGAAAGAAAAAAATGGCAACACCGAGAGCGCAAGCAGTTGTTAGTTTTTTGACAAGAGATGAGAACAGTCGCCTTTTAGCCGGCAAAAAAGATACTATCACCAAAAACAAACTGAAGTATCAAAGACGTGTGCTTACAAAGCCACTCAAAGAGCTGCATACACTTTACAACAGTGAGATGGATAAGAGTCTCCATCTATCTTACGGCCATTCTATGTAACAGAGCCAAGGGCCCAAGATAGGGAGACATGTGCATGTATGGGGCATGAAAATGTGCACCTGCTGGCCAACAAGCTCTACAGCAGAGGAGTACTACAAACAAAAAGCATCTCTGAGCTGCTGGGCATGATAGTTTGTGACACCAAAAATAAAGCCTGCATGGATCGCACATGTACCAAGTGCTGTTTTGAACAGGTAAAGTGCCTTGACACAGAGACCAGCACACAAGTCACCTGGGAGCAGTGGAAGAGGGTGACATCCACTAATGGAGAAAAAACATTTTCCAACGTGATCAAACAGACCTCGACCGGAAACCATAAAGGACTTGACTGAGCTTTTCCATTAAAAACTAGAAGCCTTGGCAGTCCACCAGTTCAACTGGCTCCACCAGGCAGATCAATTCCGCCTCCTCAAACAAAACATCACAGAGTCTGAAGCTGTGCTGCACATAGACTTTTCAGAAAACTATGCATGTAAGCTAAGCACAGAGATCCAGTCCTTTCACTTTGGCGGCAGTAGACAACAGGCCACGATTCACACAGCAGTCCTGTACACTGTCCGTGGAACCAAATCCTATGCAACACTGTCTGACTGCCTTCGCCATGATGAACGGGCAGTGTGGGCACATCTAGAGCCGATCTTGAAAGAGCTTCGGGAATCTTTCCCACAAATCACTACCCTCCATATTCTGAGTGACGGGCCTGTAACACAGTACCGAAATAAAAATAATTTTTACTTGCTCAGTACTGTGCCTTTCCTCTCAGGATTTACAAATGTGACCTGGAATTACTCTGAAAAACCTCATGGAAAGGGGGCCCCAGATGGGATTGGTGGGGCAATAAAGAGAGAAGCGGATCTTTATGTTAACAGAGGAGGTGAGCTGCAGACACCAAAAGCTCTTTATGAGATGCTGACAAAAAGAAGCTCAAGTATCACTCTCTACTGGGTGACAAGTGAGAGCATTGAAAAATGTGACGAGTTGATTCCTGGCAATTTGGAGGCTGTAAAAGGCACCATGAAGATACACCAAGTTGTGTCATCACAGCCTGCAAAGATACCACACAGGGAAGTATCTTGCTTCTGCAAGCGCTTAGAGATGAGTCCATGCCCTTGTTACCAGCCAAAAATGGTAGACCTGAAAGCCACCATACAGCAAACCGAGAAACCTGAGGACCCCTCAAGCTCTCCACCTGAGCCACCTAGGCAAGAAGAAAGTGTCCAAGATCTATGTGGAAGGTTTGTGATAGTAACCTACGACGAGCTTCCATATGTAGGTCAGGTCCTAAAGGTTGTGGAAGAGGAACTGCAGATAAGCTGTATGCGACAGTCTGATGACAAGAACTTGCTCTTATGGCCAAAAACTCCAGATGTTACTTTCTACTTTAGGAAAGATGTTCATGCTGTCATTTCAGAACCCGAGCCAGCAACTTCACGCTTCTCAAAGTTGACCTGCCAAGACTGGGTAGCATTCAGAAATTGCTGGGGTTAAAGAAATGCCTACAATGTGCAGAATGCTGTTATGTCCAAGCGTTAAATGAAATCGTAAGAAAAATGTGATTAATGAAATGAAAATGAAAAAGGAAAATGCTGTTCAATGTCATGTCCAAGCGTTTAATGCATTAGTATTGAAAATATTAATATGATGGTTATGTGTCAAATGAAATAGTGAGGAAACTGTTAATGTTATGAAATGTGTCAAATGAAATGGATATGCTGATTCTTCATAAAATTTCATTAAATGTGTTTTAACTATCAAAATCATTGAATAGTCTTAATTGCCTGCTGTTTTTCATCATGTGGGGCGACCACTTGTCATGTGGGGTAACCAACCATATTCAATTCTGTAGTAAATTCAAAAAATAATGTCTGTCCATTTTGGTTGAAATATAATTCATTGGTATAACATCAATAAGTGGATACTATATCTACACATTTTAAATCAGTTTTATGGATTATATGAGTAAAAAAATATGTAATTGCTTTATGAGGGTGACACTGCCATTATAGATAAAAATGTATTTAACATCATTTGCAATAAATGAAAGGACACATGAGTATATCTTTCTTAAACAGTTCAATTAATTACTGATACTTCTTAAAATATAACTTATGTAAAGGAAATCTATTAATTTTAAGATAAATTACGGTCGCCCCAAATGACTTTTTTAAGGTCGTTGCCCTATTCATTTGAGTTTAAAAGCACTAAAATATCTTTGTTTGAAGTTTTCACACACATGCATGTGTAGACTACACTCCAAATGTTTAGAAAATAGCCAAATATATTATTATTTCAAGTATTTTAAAAATGGGCCTCTCAAGGCCTTATACGTCATTGACCCATAAAAGGATTTCCCCTTTGGTTGGGTTTGATCTTATAGTCAAAGTTTTACATGGCTGGCTACAATCTGTCTTAGCACAAGGAAAATAAAACTCTTAAACTCTAAATCTAACATCCCAAAAAGTGATTAGAGGTCATGAACGTTTAGGAGACACCCTCCCCGGTTATAGTGGTAAAAGAGCACAAACCTTAAATTTACGGATTCAAAGACAGAAATGCAATACTCAGAAGTACCTTTTTAAAACACAAATAATCCTGACTGAAAGGGCTTGTGCATGAGACTCGCTGTGAACGGCTCTGTGTGTGTAACACAGATGGTATTGTTCTGAATGGGGTAGCACATGGTTCCCATAACGGCAATGATGATGGAAACATCCCAGCACACACTCAAGAGCAGAACTGCCCACAAATACATAAAGGACGCCTCATGGCCATTCATGTTGTAGAACAAAACGTCAAAGTATCCTCAACTGAATAAAAATATCCAAGGGAGATCTGGGTCCTCCTACTAATCGATGTCACAGCGGCTACTGAAACCTTTTAAAGTGAATACTAACTGAAACTCACTCATTCTGCACTATGACACTGACTAATCAAGCTTCCAGACTGTATCGCCAAAGTTACCCGTGGAATAATAGCAGAATTGAAAGGAGGGCGGAGTCAAAAGGGTGGAGTCTTTGTTTGTGAGGAACAGCCCCGCCCCTTCTCGGCTCTCGTGCATGTAATTCCAGAAGTCATTGGGTCAGTAATTGAGCCCAGTTATCTTGATCAGTAACACAGAATGGGCCAGAACTGGACGAAGAAGCAACTTGGCCTGTTCTGGGATGTTCTCCTGAGTCTTGTGGTGGTGGTGTAGTGGGCTAAAGCACATAACTGGTAATCTGGTAATCAGAAGGACGCTGGTTGGATCCCCACAGTCACCACCATTGTGTCCTTGAGTAAGACACTTAACTCCAGGTTGCTCCGGGGGGATTGTCCCTGTAATAAGTGCTCTGTATAATACATTGGTAATCAGAAGGTTGCTGGTTCGATCCCCGCAGTCACCACCATTGTGTCCTTGAGTAAGACACTTAACTCCAGGTTGCTCCGGGGGGATTGTCCCTGTAATAAGTGCTTTGTAAGTCACTTTGGATAAAAGCATCTGCCAAATGCATAAATGTAAATGTGTTGTGTGTGAGTGCAGCCAGCACGAGGCGCTGTATCTGCAACAGACAGGGCTAAGTTTGCAGCGCTAGCGGAAACATTATTCGATTTTAGCTGCGTGGTGATCCCTACACTGCAAAAAATGATTTTCTAGACAAGTATTTTTGTCTTGTATTCCTGTCAAATTATCTAAACTTTCTTAAAACACGAATTATTTACTTGTCAAGCAAAATGGGATAAGATATTAAGTCTTGTTTTAAGATAAATCTAACTAAATTTAGTGAACTTTAGACTCAAAACAAGAAAAAAATCTGCCAATGGGATAAGCAAAATAAACTTGTTTTCCTTTTAAATTAAGTTTATTTTGCTTACCACATTGGCAGATTTTTTTTCTTGTTTTGAGTCTAAAGTTCACTAAATTTAGTCAGATTTATCTTAAAACAAGACTTAATATCTTATCCCATTTTGCTTGACAAGTAAATAAATCGTGTTTTAAGAAAGTTTAGATAATTTGACAGGAATACAAGACAAAAATACTTGTCAAGAAAATCATTTTTTGCAGTGTAATGCTAAAGTAGCAGTGGAGCCATTGTTGACCCCTACAGTGAGGCAAGTCCCACTGGATGCACTTCTGGAAGACCCTCTGAAGGTCTGTGGAGGCGGGACGAGGCGTGGTTTTTGAGGGGCAACTATAGGTGTGCATTGTTTTGGAGGCGGTAGACGTTTCTGAGGTGGAGACGATTGTCTTTGTGCAGAGAGTGGCCTCAGATCCTGGTTTGGTTGAGGACAATCGGTCATGTCTCGGAGTAGAGGAACTTCGAAAGCCCGTAGTGCACCCAGTTGTGGTACCGCTGGGTTTGTTTCTGGAACATGTTTGGGGCATGTTCTTGCACCTTAATGGCTTATCGGTTTCCATGGACATAGCCAAGTGCAAGGACCTTCGGTAGTACTCAAGTTTTCCTGTTGGCCAAGAATCGCAAACACTTGCATGCGCAATTCTACGAACCCTGCCATTTTCTCTTCATGTCTAACGCTTGCACTTGTTCCTCTCTGGGGTGGAGGTGTGGCCAAGTGCTGGGCTGAGAAGGGGCATGTCTGGACCTGGTATTCTGGGGTGGGGCTTGCATAATGAGGTGGGTGTGGGTTAGAGGCACATGAAAGCGGGTTGTTTGCACGTGAAGTTTGGAGAGGCTGACTTTGGACTTTGGAGTTCTGATTCTCTCTTTGGGTTTCATCAGGAATGGGTGCACGAGAGACAGCTAGGGACACAGATGGAGTCTGTTTTTTTTACTCTCAAAAATGGACACCATCTTCCTTACACTGACAAACATGTTGAGGATTCCCCAAGTCAAGTACACGCACATCAAAAGGAAGCACAAATGGCCACAAACACGTGAGTGTTGTCTTCATGCACCACCAGGAAGTGCAATCATGTAATTGTTTCCTGTAACCTCATTCTGACACGTCCGGGGGCTCAAGAGTCAAGGCAGGATCTGACTCATTCAGTGACTTTAAACAGTAACAGTGCTAGACAATCACAGTCACATATCAGCAGAATAATACCACGTACTTGTACCAAATATACAGTCAAGTTCCTCGTTAACAGTAGTTTGATTCTTTATAGTTATTAAACTATATATTAAGTTTGCCAATGGTCGCTTAAACAGATGGTCACAGCACTGTTTGAGCTGATGTTATCTTATCTAGCTGGATGATTTTGGCAAGTGCCGAACAGAACAGGGGAAATCAACTTACTCATGGTTTACTTATAGTTGTCTTTACATATTAAGATGAGATATGGGAACATTTTTAACACTGCAAAAATTACACATCATTTTAAATCGACAACTATAAGATTATTAAATGCATCTTAAAAATTAGAGCAGTGTTTATCTAGCAATGACACATTTGTATAAATGGGTCGAAAATATAACGTATTGCAACATTTCATCTTTTGACTTTTTTGGCGCGAACGTGACTTGTTGAGTGCGTTACCGTGGAGACGTAGCGCGTGTGGAGGCTTCACGCTATTCTCCGCGGCATCCAAGCACAACTCATCACACGCCCCACCGAGAGCGAGAACCACATTATAGTGACCACGAGGAGGTTACCCCATGTGACTCTACCCTCCCTAGCAACTGGGCCAATTTGGTTGCTAAGGAGACCTGACTGGAGTCACTCAGCACGCCCTGGATTCAAACTAACGACTCCAGATGAGATGGTCAGCGTCAATACTCGCTGAGATACGCATGTAAACAGGCATGTGCACACTGGATAAGCCAGTAAAGGTGTTAACATTCAACATGTGCCAATTGTTTATTGTTAAAACGTCACCAAGTTAAAGAAACACCATTAAAGGCATTTTCATGACCGAAGACGTTGTCGGCTTAAGCATAATGTGTGTCAAATTGTTCATATAACCTTGCTCAATGTAGCTACTTGTTGAAGAAGTGCAGTGTTTTGAAAGCAGGTCACGGTCATGCTACTGAAACAGTTAAATTAGCGGCAGTGCTGCTTTTCATCCCCAACACTGATCCGGAGTGTTTAATCTTGGCGAGTTTGCAGGAAACGTTCCATAATGTCCATCACAAGACCTCCGTCCCCTCAGAACACCCTGCTGTGCTTTAATCCGTCCTATTGGGCCAATCATGGCAGCATTCCTGGAGCGGCAGAAAGATTAGCCTAATCTGGGGTAAAAGTCCACCTGTTTAACCAGTCTGAGCAGTAATCTCAGAATATCTCCTGCAATCTCCAAGACGGCACTCCTTTCTGTATGTCTCCAGATGCGTGTGTGTATTCCCTCATTACACACACACATAAACACAGGTAAATGTGTACTCTAACACATGCTGTGTTTGTCAGTCAACACTGAACTCATTCAGAGAGAGAGTCATTCAGTTCTCCACCCTCTGCAATCTCAGCCAATCACGATCGCCGTTGAGATTCTCTTCCCGCTCGCAGTTTTAACATTCCATACTCTACCCCACCATCTGATATCACACACAAACACATCACATATCTGTCCTAAATGCTATGCAAGGGTAAAATTAGAGCATCTTTAAGTGCCCAGATGTCGTCTGTGCATTCACAATTCATTTTTGTTTAACAAAAATGGCTAGGAATGTGAACCCTAAGCTGCCACAGCAGTTTTTAACTGTATGAACCTAAACAGTAATCAATATTAAGGTATTTAACCCTTGTTGCACATTTTTGTCTGTTTCATTTTAGTTTTTTCGGTCATTTTGGGGGGAATGTTTATATTTCAACCTCAGTTCCTATAATACATCTATAATGCATCTATAATGCATCTATAATACATCTATAAAGCATCTATAATGCATCTATAATGCATCTATAAAACATCTATAAAACATCTATAAACATCTATAAACATCTATAACACATCTATAATGCATCTATAAAACATCTATAATACATCTATAAACATCTATAAACATCTATAATGCATCTATAATGCATCTATAAAACATCTATAATGCATCTATAATGCATCTATAAACATCTATAATGCATCTATAAAACATCTATAATACATCTATAATGCATCTATAATGCATCTATAACACACTGTGTACACA
>NC_068300.1:746587-754087 GCF_025860055.1 Xyrauchen texanus
GATACCGATAACTAAGATGCTGGGAAAGGACAATGGACGATTAATCGGCCGATAGATTTTAAATCAATTTATTGAATGAAAAAATAATAATCTTATTCTTTCTTATTTTTATTCCAAAAAGCAACTATCGGCACAGATTAATCGGTAAAACCGATATATCAGTATATCTCTAATTGTACACACACAACATGGTCGCTGTGTGTGATGCAAGAACATTTTTATTTTGTTATTTTCTTGAAATCTTTCACGATATACACACATTTATGAAAAGTGATAAAAAAAAAGCAATAAAAACTAATATATGTATAAATATATTACAGGTCAACCGATAGTGGCTTTTGCCGATACCGATAACTAAGATGCTGGGAAAGGACAATAACGATTAATTGGGCGCTAATTTTTTACAATTTTAAAATCGATAGAATGTAAAAATAATAATCATATTCTTTCTTTATTATGGCAGATAACCGATAGTTCCAAAAAAAGCAACTACCGACACAGATTAATCGGTAAAACCGATATATCGGTCTGCCTCTAATTGTACAAACACAACATGCTGTGAGTGATGCAAGAACATTTTTATTTTATTAATTTTCTTTAAATCTTTCACGATATAAACACATTTATGAAAAGTGATAAAAAAAAGCAATAAAAAACTTATATATGTATAAATATATTACAGGTCAACCGATAGTAGCTTTTGCCGATACCGATAACTAAGATGCTGGGAAAGGACAATGGACGATTAATCGGTCGATAGATTTTAAATCAATTTATAGAATGTAAAAAAGATATAATCTTATTCTTTCTTATTTTTGTTCCAAAAAGCAACTATCGGTACCGATTAATCGGTAAAACCGATATATCGATCTGCCTCTAATGGAAACATGCAGTTATTCGCATTTGTCCAATTTTTCATAATGCACTTAAAATAATATTTGGATGGGAAAAGAGCAGCGCAAACATCTTTTGTGTTCCACAGAATGAATTAAGTCATATGGGTTTGGTACGACATGAAGGTGAGTAAACGATGACAGAATTATCATGATTCCTGTAAATATGACACACTCTTATAAACACTCTTTTGCTTAGATGATGTCACTGTAAGATAAACAGAGGTTTCGTCTCACCCATCGTCTCCCATGAGCTCAAACGCCCGGCCCATGCCGAACATGGACTGTGCCAGCGCGAGGGCAGATGGAGTCTGAATGGCCGCGAGTCCCATGTGGAAGGGGCTGTCCTGACTCAGTGGTCCGGGCGATGCCGGCTGTGAGCGGGTGGTGCGGAGCTGAAGAAACACAACACAACACAGATAGTTCAGATAGTGAGTGACTGGATATTGCATTGGGATATGGGTCAAAGGTCAGGTCATGATATATCTCCAGAGTTTCTAATGGTGTCCATTGATTGGCGAATATTTCCTGACTTATGCGAAGCTGTTGCAGATTACCATTAACCGTTTGTGTGTCTCTTCTGCGGGGTCGTCATCACTCCGTGTCTGACTCCTATGCGGTTCATGTATAACTCCCTATAAATGTAACAATGTAACAATATTGAATCTACTCTTCTAGAATGTCTGTTTGGTTGAAATGACGACGCCTTTGATTGAAATCTTCTGAGAGCAAATATATAATTTCTAGATATATATCGAATAGGCTGAACAACATTGAGATCTAGCCTAATATTTGCAGCCATATCACTTATATCACTTGTGAAATGTTAAGAAGTTTTTACGCACTTCCTGTTTAAGCCCTGCCCACATTTACGGGTTAGGTTATGTAAACTTTTTATGAATGGAATATATGAATATACACCAAGAAAGATGTTCCTTGTGCTATTGCTAATCTATTTTACCATAAGCAAAGAACAATAAATGTAGAAATACACTATTATTAAGAACTAGACGCTGAATCCAGGGCGTGCTGAGTGACTCCAGCCAGGTCTCCATAGCAACCAAATTGGCCCGGTTGCTAGGGAGGGTAGAGTCACATGGGGTAACCAAATTGGCCCGGTTGCTATTGAGGGTAGAGTCACATGGGGTAACCAAATTAGCCCGGTTGCTAGGGAGGGTAGAGTCACGTGGGGTAACCAAATTGGCCCGGTTGCTAGGGAGGGTAGAGTCACTTGGGGTAACCAAACTGGCCCGGTTGCTAGGGAGGGTAGAGTCACGTGGGGTAACCAAATTGGCCCAGTTGCTAGGAAGGGTAGAGTCACGTGGGGTAACCAAATTGGCCTGGTTGCTAGGGAGGGTAGAGTCAAATGGGGTAACCAAATTGGCCCGGTTGCTAGGGAGGGTAAAGTCAAATGGGGTAACCACATTGGCCCGGTTGCTAGGGAGGATAGAGTCAAATGGGGTAACCACATTGGCCCGGTTGCTAGGGAGGGTAGAGTCAAATGGAGTAACCACATTGGACCGGTTGCTAGGGAGGGTAGAGTCAAATGGGGTAACCACATTGGCCCGGTTGCTAGGGAGGGTAGAGTCACATGGGGTAATCACATTGGCCCGGTTGCTAGGGAGAGTAGAGTCACATGGGGTAACCAAATTGGCCCAGTTGCTAGGGAGGGTAGAGTCAAATGGGGTAACCACATTGGCCCGGTTGCTAGGGAGGGTAGAGTCAAATGGGGTAACCACATTGGCCCGGTTGCTAGGGAGGGTAGAGTCACATGGGGTAACCAAATTGGCCCGGTTGCTAGGGAGGGTAGAGTCACATGGGGTAACCAAATTGGCCCGGTTGCTAGGGAGGGTAGAGTCACATGGGGTAACCAAATTGGCCTGGTTGCTAGGGAGGGTAGAGTCACATGGGGTAACCAAATTGGCCCGGTTGCTAGGGAGGGTAGAGTCACATGGGGTAACCACATTGGCCCGGTTGCTAGGGAGGGTAGAGTCACATGGGGTAACCAAATTGGCCCGGTTGCTAGGGAGGGTAGAGTCACATGGGGTAACCAAATTGGCCTGGTTGCTAGGGAGGGTAGAGTCATGTGGGATGTTTCCAAGGATGGCACTGTTTTAATGAAACACTTTGGATATATAGTACCTGTTTTATAGAGCAAAAGGGCACTCCAGTCCATGTAATGTTGAGAATATACTCTATATATTTACAATATATCACATTTCTAACTGTACTGTTTAAGTTTTATCACATCTATGACATCTTTCGATGACCTCAAATATTAGTACTCCTCCCTATGTGTCAATAAGCAACCCAGAAACATGTTTACAGTTAACATGTTTACAATGGCAGTCTATGGGGCAACTGTACCAGCGGGTTTAAAAGCAGAAATGTGACGCTTGTATTGTAGTTTAAGCACCTTCATGAGTGTATAAATGTTTATTATATGAGATATAAAGTGTCTAAATCATCATTCTGCAGCGGGACGTCTTTTCAAAGTACAGACACTAGACGTAAACAATATATTTCTGTGTAAAGTAATATACAACTCCAGGATTGATGCATTTACCTTGCCATCGGCATCCACGTCGAGGCGCAGCGGGGCGGGTATGTTGCGTGTGCGGGGCGTGGTTGGCACATGTCCGGACGTGACCAGCAGCGAGTCGTGTGGTATGTGGGCGTGTGTGGGTGAGGGCGGGCCGCTGTGGGCCGTTTCTGCCCTGCATTGGGCGAGCAGGTGGGTGGTGCCCTGCGAGTGTACCAGGTGACCTGAGTGCAGCCCCCGCAACCCCAACGGCATAAGTCCGCAGGCTCCGCCCACAGTTCCTTCGGCCCCGCCCAGACCCACCGTCTCCAAGGACTCCAGCGAATGGGCGTGTCTCATGCTGTCAAGCACTCGGCGGAGTCCCCGTTCCTCGACTTCCCGCTCCATGACGTCCAGACAAGTCCAGCGGCCGCGTTTGTACGGCTCGCCCAACCCCTGGTCCAAACGCACCACGCGGAACCGCGACGCCCCGCCGGCGTCCAACGATCTCTGCTTCCTGGCTGTGACGGGCGTGGTCGGCTGACTGCAGCTTTGTTGCGTCTGGAGGACGGGGCGAAGGGAGGGGCCATTGGATATTATTTGAGTGGGCGAGGCCGTTTGGCTACGAGGGCTCCGCCCATGGGCGGTGTTTCGGAGAGGGGAGGTGGGAGTGGGCGTGGCTCTTTCCGCAGAAGCGGTTCCTTTAGGAGAGAGACTCTCGCCAGAGCCCTGATTATAGTCTGACGTCACGCTAGTGATTTGAAAGCCACTCCGTTTCCTTCCACCGCTCATCCTGGACAGAGTGCTCGCGAGCGTGCTCAAGTGTGTGTCCGTTTGACGTTATGCCCGGGCACTGGAAACTTGATCTTTGTTCATTCCTTCACAGTTGGGCAGAAAAGAGCACAAGAACCCACAGAGCTCAAAACACTTTGAGTTATTCTAGAGTGCTTTCGCACAGATCACATAAATCATATTCGCCGTCCTCAGGTAAACCCTCAGGTATGTGACTGAATCTCTCGAAACCAAACAGTAAAACCAATCACATCTGTTCTAGTGTACTTGGCACCGGGACGTCTCTGCCTTTGGCTGTTTACAGTGCGACTGCTGCCAGAACGGTAACAAGAGCAGATTTCAGTCCAGCTGTTGCGCAAGTCTTGGCTCTTATGGCCGTTTCCTCTCGCAGACGTGCAGTTTGTCGTTTCTCACTTAACTTATCTGAAGATCACACGAGCTTCCTCATGAGGACTGTAGAAGCGAGAAGTTTAAGTTCTGCTACTGTCTGTGGATGCTTTTGAGCAGAGAATGAATGTCAACTTTGGCATAAAGACTCAAATAGTGCCAGAATATTCTGTCACTTGCGTTTAATCATAGTTTAAGTGTTACACTCCTGGTTGCACGTTTGATTTAAACTGAAATAACCATTAAAATTGGATCATGTTGAGATCTTTGTGCATAAACTCAAATGAAGGTTCGGCTTTAAGAGTAAAATGTGAATATTTAAGTATTATAGCCCTGGCTGCATATTTTAATCGAATTAAAACTGGATCAAGCTTTTAATCTTGATTTAAATCTGGATGAAGCGCTGCAATTTTGCATAACAAATATTAATTGTTGCGAAACTCGCTGCAATTTAAATCTGACTGAATTATAAATGGATCAAAATTTTCAAATTTTTGTATTTTATAAAAGTTTTATATTAATCTGTAAAATTTGCATAAAGTGAAAATATAAATGTTTAATTCGAATTAAAACTGGATCAAGCCTTTAATCTTGAAGTAAAACTGGATCAAGCGGAAAAGTGCGGCAATTCAACATCACGCGTTCACGCCGCCATGACGTCACAGGCCCCGCCGTGAACGTGCGCGCTCTTCTGTCGCTTCAAGCGAATACCCGCACGAGTGCGCGCAGAAACACAAGCATTGCACAACACTGTTGCAGACCTAACCCTTTACATTTACACTAATCCAACGAATCAGGGCGGTTATATTTCAAAGAACCACTAAAATAAGAGGAATCTGTGCCAAACAGATTTATGGACCCGGGATTAGATTGGCGTCCAACTGAAATGTGAAACAGGACCAAAGTGGAGTCTGAAACAGTCAGTAATGTCATAAAAAAAGTAACTACAGATTTTGTGAACTTTCACACAGAAAAACAAAAACACTTCGAATGTTGCGTCAACACCCAAAAAACCTCCAGAGGGAGAGAATATTCCTATCATCTGAAACCAGACAATCCCAGAGAATCCCGTCAGAGTCCAGAGGTTTGATTCGGATTGATAATCCACACCCGAGCAGATGCGTTATTCTCCATCAGATCAGCAGCACAATCATGTGCAAATGTCGCCTCTTCATTTCTCACTTCCCGCAACTTTTTGTCGAGTTCATCGCTGAACGCCGCAGTCTCGGTGGTTTTGCGCTGGTCTGTGACACTAATGAACTTACATTTGAAGCTTAATTCTCCTCCAACGAAACTGTTGACAACTTTCCATCACCCGGAAGTTCCGCCTCCGCTGCAACAGACGAGTCATACTATGGCGAAGGCATGACTCATGAATATTAATGAACAACGTGACTGAACGCTCCACGGAGTTAACCAATTAAAGTCGGCAGTGCTTAATTAATATTCATGAGCAAACCCTTCGCCGTAGTATGATGCGTAACGTCGCTCACCGACCGGAGACAGACGCAAATCCGAAACTTCACTCATAAATCAAGTAAATGTAACATTAGTCCTGTTGATGCAAATTCACACATCGCTCACACACGTTTGAATCGGCAAGTAAAGATGAAAACAGTACTATTTAATGAGTTTAAACGTTATTCAGGTTCAGAACGCAATCTACCAAGCATTTAAAGGGACAGTTCACCCAAACATGGAGATTCTGTCATCATTTACTCACCCTCATGCCATTCCAGATGTGTGACTTACTTTCTTCTGCAGAACACAAATGAAGACTTTTAGTAGGATATCTCAGCTCTGTAGGTCCATACAGTGCAAGTGAATGGTGGCCAGAACTTTGAAGCTAAAAAAAAAGCACATAAATGCAGCATAAAAGTAATTCAGTGGTTTAATCCATGTATTCAGAAGTGATTTGATAGATGTGGATGAGAAACAGATCAATATTTAAGTCCTTTTTTTTACACTTTTACATCTGAAAGTAAAAAGTGGTGCCTGTTTAGATCCACCTTCGAATCTGAAAGTGAAAGTGGAGATTTACAGGGAAAAAATAAAAAAGTTTCTCACCCACACCGATCATATCACTTCTGAAGACATGGATTAAACCACTGGAGTCTTATGGATTACTTTTATGCTGCCTTTATGTGCTTTTGGAGCTTCAAAGTTCTGGTCACCATTCACTTGCATTGTATGGAGCTACAGAGCTGAAATATTCTTCTCAAAATCTTCATGTGTGTTCTGCAGAAGACAGTCATACACATCTGGGATGACACGAGGGTGAGTAAATGATGACAGAATTGTAATTTTAGAGTGTACTGTCCCTTTAAATAAATGTACATGTTTGAGTAATGATAATAAAACATTTAAATCACCTGAAAATGTCGAAGTTGTCAGTGTAGTTCTGCTTTTTAGATGTAACAATACTCTCCACAAACAAACATTAAACACAAACAAACAATTATGAACTGGTACCAAATTATTTATTTTCCTATTTTCGAACACCAGAGTGGATAAAAGCCCCGATTATTTTACATTCCTCGATAAAATCAAAATCAAAACCCCTACCGATTACAATTTCTCCACAATATTGCAATTAAAATGCTTAAATTCAGTACCTGATACCTTGTCATGTAGTAAAAGTAGCAAGAAAACACACATTTGTGCTAATTAAGGCAGTAAAATCAGTCTGCGCACATCCTCATCGAAACTGTGGATCAATATCAGGTATGACGGTTGATCGTTTAGTTTACACTTTATATCACAAACCAATTCATCCAGTCACATATTCACCAACAACTCAGTAGTGTCAGGAAACACACACACACACACACAGGTCAAATAAAGTTGAGATGTTTGTCTTCACACACGCGCGCGCGCGCACACACACACTCTCACACTCACACTCAG
>NC_068300.1:761587-764087 GCF_025860055.1 Xyrauchen texanus
TCAGTGCAGTGTGAACACAGTCTGTCCTCTCTGGGTCTCCGGTTCTGTCCGTGTCGACCCGTCTCTACAGACTCCTTCAGTGCAGCGTGAACACAGTCTGTCCTCTCTGGGTCTCCGGTTCTGTCCGTGTCGACCCGTCTCTACAGACTCCTTCAGTGCAGCATGAACACGGTCTGTCCTCTCTGGGTCTCCGGTTCTGTCCGTGTCGACCCGTCTCTACAGACAGACTGTGCTCACTCAGACGATACTTTGACAGTAGCTTTCTTTGTCTATAATCTTTAATATGGATCAAATATGGTGCCAATTTATAATCCGTCTTAATTCTGTGGAAGTAGTTTAATTTATGTACCTGAGTGACTTTGTGCTGCCAATCGTGAATGTATTCTTCCTGCGTTATTCTGTCTGTCTGTTTCAGTTTGGCCAATCTGAACTGGATGGAGGAATTTAGCTGATATTTTTGTACTAAATAGTGCATAGGGTCACTCTCTGGGTGTCCTGTCCTGTGTGTAAAGGCACAGTGATGGTAATTATCTGGAGGTGCGTCTGACAAATGGAACCAGAACTTCACGGCTCTCTTCTGGATTTCAGAGAGCAGAGGGAATCTGCCTAATTCTGCCCGGCAACCCAGGCTTGGAGCGTTTCTGTGAGTTCCCAGGATGTTCTTGCAGAACTCAAGGTGGAAAATTTCAGCGGGGCTTTTGTCCCAGGATTCAGTAATTTAGTTTAAATTTGGGGCCCCAGATTTCACAGCCGTAAAGAAGGATGGGTTTTATGATGCTGTCAAAGATTTTCAGCCACAGTTTAATGGGTGGGTTAAATTTGAACAGGGGTTTTCTTATACTGTAATAAGCCCTACGTGCTTTATCAGTCAGATCTTTTATTGCAGTGTCAAATGTTCCAGAAGCTGAGATTGTCAGACCCAAATAATTATAACAGGTGACATGATTAAGAATTGTTCCCCAAGTGTAAATTTGTATTTCTTGTCAGTAAGGCGAGGTTTTTTCTGAAAGATCATGATTTTAGACTTGTCCATGTTGATGGGTAAGGCCCAGTCGCTGCTGTACTGGTCCAGAAGCGAGAGGCTGTGGTGCAGACCCTCTTCATGAGGAGACAGCATCAGAAGATCGTCAGCGTACAGGAGGCTTCTGATCTCTCTGTCCTCGAGGGTCAGACCGGGACAAGAGGACTTCTCCAGTGTTGATGCCAGTTCATTAATATAGATATTAAATAGAGTCGGGCTGAGGCTGCAGCCTTGACGGACTCCTTTAGTTTGGCTGAAATAATCAGTACGTTTGTCATTAATCTTAACCCCGCATTGGTTCCCATTGTACATGTCCTTTATGATGTCATATGTCCTTCCTCCTATTCCACTTTGGATTAGTTTTAGGAAAAGTCCATTATGCCATACCGAATCAAAGGCTTTTTTAAAATCAATGAAGCAGCCAAATATTTTCCCTTGTTTTGTTTGTTGGACGTGTTTTTGTATGAGTGTGTGGAGTGTGTAAATGTGATTTGATGTTCTCTGTTTAGGCATAAATCCAATTTGACAATTGTTAAGGATCTTGTGTTCTTGAATGAACTGAACTAATCTGTCATTGATGATGGAGCAGAAGAGTTTGCCCAGGTTGCTGCTCACTGTGATGCCCCTATAGTTATTTGGGTCGTACTTCTCACCCTGTTTAAAGATTGGTGTAATCAAATTTTCTTTCCATATCTCAGGAAAGTGTCCTGCTTTTAATAAAAGATTGAATAATTTGAGAATTCCATCTTTCAGTTTGGGGCTGCTGTGTTTCAGCATCTCATTTGATACTAAATCCACGCCACAGGATTTTTGAGTTTTTAGGGATTTCATCTTGTCTGTCAGTTCATTTAGTAATATGGGCTGGTCTAGATGGTTTAGCTGGTCTTTTACAGTGCGCTCCAGGGTATATAGTTGGGACGTCAGATGTTTTTGGGTGAGGGTTAGTTCGTTTTGTGAATAGAGTTTTCCAAAATGTTCGGTCCAGATGTTTGGGTCATAGATGGGAATGTGTTTAGGTTCTTTTGATTGATCTAATTTACTCCATAATTCCCAAAAGAATTCTGATCTACTGCCTCCTCAATCTTATTAAGCTTTGCTTTCATGTGATCAGCTTTTTTCTGTATTAGAAGTGACTTGTATGTTTTGAGGGTTTGCTGATATTTGTCTCGTGTTTGTTGGTTTGCAGGGTCTCTGTGTTTTAGATTTGATAATGATCTTAATTCTTTTCTTAATTTTTGGCACTCTTTATCAAACCAACCAACTTTAGCAATTTCTTTCTTACATCTATAATTTGTTCTTTTTCTCAGGGCTTTTCTGACCACTGTAGAAAATATTTCGTTTAATTGATGAGTTGCTAAATTGATAGTTTTCTTCTCTTCACTAAATGAAGTAGACAGAAATGAATCTATCATGTTCTGGACCTGAGTGCTGTGGAGCTGGGCTTCATACTGGGCAGGACTGTCTTTACCCCATATAAAC
>NC_068300.1:769087-771587 GCF_025860055.1 Xyrauchen texanus
CATATGCAGATTATATCGCAGCTTTTTACGGTTTAATAATCACACTAGTATATATATATCGCAGTTTCAATTTGATTAACTGTGCGTTTTGAAAATGTGACTTTTATCCCAAATACGTCCGTGATATTCCGTGTGACTGGATTCAGTGATGCTGTCCGTGCTCGAAATGAACGAAAAACTTGTTAGCGACACAAAAGTATTATCCAGGACATTTCTGTGTTTCTCATTTTACATGGAAAACTGCATTAACTGCAAATAACGACTATTTTGATAATCGATTAATCTAACGATTATTCGGCGATTATTATGACGATTACTCGTTAACTCTCGAATATTACTCGAATAACTGATTATTCCGCTCCAGACTTAAACGTTTGTATTAAACGTGCTTATTACAATACATTTAAAAAATACCTTTAAATGACTTTCACTGAATTAAAGGAAAAAATACTTTTATTTATATTGTTTAATTCATTAAAAACTTCACTGTAAGAAATGCTCTTATTATCAAGTGTTTTTCTCTTTAATAAAATCCTTAAAACAAGAAACATTTACTTGAGCAGCACATGAGATATTTACTGTTGCTTTAAGAGAGTGTATCTGAAATAGAAGTGTTGTGACGATTATCCACAACGAACATTTGTGTCAACGATTTCTTATTGTCGTGTTGCCGATAATCGTTCAAGCCCTAAACTGCATCACAAAAATCCACGTGAACCCTGAGACGTACATTAGACCGATATATCGGTTTTACAGATTAATCTGTGCCGATAGTTGCTTATCCTTATCAGCAGAACTCAGAAATATTTTATTTTATTATTAAGGACAATATATACCGAATATATAAATATATATATTTGTTTTATTTATTTTTTATTTTATAATAAAGGACAATATATACAGAATATATAAATATATATATTTATTTTATTTATTTTTTATTTTATAATTAAGGACAATATATACAGAATATATAAATATATATATTTGTTTTATTTATTTTATTATTAAGGACAATATATAAATATATATATATTTGTTTTATGTATTTTTGATTTTATAATTATGAAAACATGCAGTTCCTCCATTAGTTTGTTTAATAAAGAGTTTTAACAGTGATGTTTGTAGTTAGATGTGACATCACTGTGCATATATGATATAGTGCGGCATACAGGGGAAACACGGTCTCTCACACCTCCGCACATGATGTAGTCTCTGAAGAACGGCACTCTGAACCAGAAGGGAAGCATCAGCAGGTGCGGCGTCAGTCCAGGGAACATCTGCGAGAATCCCGACACCTCCGTACAGAAATTCCCAAATCCACCTGCCACCAGAACACCGTGCGGATGAAACCCGAACAGATAATTATGACGAGGATCCAAATCCACTGTTTTGATCAACTAAACAGAGAGAGAGAGAATCTAAATTAACCCTTAAATCTCTGAATGTGTTATTAAAGATCTCCTATTTCAGTGGCATACCCAAAAGTAAAGACTCATACCTCGACAATTAATACATGAAACAAGGAGGGTCGAGTGTTTGGTGTCATAGTAAAGAAAACTTTCACATTTTTAATGATATAGAAAATGAGACGCTGAAAATAACAAAAACAACTGAGCCAAAAATGTAATTGTTTCCTTATTATAAAAAAACCTTATTTTTCTGATTTGATATTATATATCTCAGGGTGTCAATAATGTGGCTCTGAAAAACTTCTTTAGTTTTGTTCCCAATCAAATCAACTGCATGAGTTTCATTCTGTGTCATTTGAGTCATCATTGAGTCTGTGTCGTGTATTTGGCGCCATCTCCTGGTGGTCATATGTAACATTGTGCTTCATGTGGATTATCTAATGATCTATACATCTGATTATCTTGTGTGTGGACTCGTTTGAAAAATAATCACCTCCTCTAAGTAACAATATGTGATACATTATGATCTGTTTATTTTTCGTGAAGTTATAAGTGAAAACGCGGCTTATAAGCAACACAAACATAATTGTGAAAGACATATAATTAGCTGTTACTCGCTATATTTTAGAGGCAGAATCTCAACATTCACTCATGTTTGGGGGAACTGTCCCTTTAAGAGTCTTTCATGAATGATTTACTGAACAAATACTCAAACTCACTGTGATGGGAAAATATTCTTTGAAGTAGGTCCAGATACGCCAACTCCTAACCCACGATGACCTCCGACCTCCACATACAGGAGTGTCCCTGTCCAAGTACATCCAACCAGCATAAAGCACTCCCAGTATCCACCAATCACTGATGCACAAGAGCACAAACGCCACCAGACAGACCTGAGCTGAAGACAGACAGAGAGACAGACAGGTGTGTCTAGAGCGCTGCGTGTTTATTAGCGTGTTTTGCTAATTCTGCTGTGGATGTGATCGGTGTGTCACTTTCTGTGTTCTTAACAGGTTTTATGAGAAAACACTCTTGTAAATTACATTCTGCCACTTTATACACTGTATGTATATATTTATACACACACA
>NC_068300.1:781587-784087 GCF_025860055.1 Xyrauchen texanus
CTACAATAAAATATATATATTTAAGCTTATTTTTAAGATTTACACTTTATAATTTAATCACAATTAAATCAGTAATTCAACTGTACAATGTTTAACTAAATTAAAGTTATAAAACCTATTTTTTGTTTGATTTGTTTAAAGATTACTCATTTTAATTTGATGTAATTTTGTTAAGAAATTGAAATGAGAAAATCTTAAATTATTATCTTTATTTTTAAATGAGAAAAGAAAAATGTTCATAACAAATCTATGTTTTTATTAAGTATTAAATGATATTATGGGGTCTTTAGCTCATGCAAGAGCTGAACAGTTACTGAAAAACCTTCAATTTAATCACCAAAACTGAAAGTATTTTCTCTCAAAATAAAGGTGATTATACTTAAATATACAACCTTTCATTAAGTGTTAAACCTTGAAATCCACCTTTTGACACTGATGCCCTCATGGATCCGGTCTTGCCGTTTCTCAGGGGTTTACGACAGGGCTGTGGTAGTTTCGGTAGTTTTGGAAGGAAATGAACTCGAAGTGTCTTTTACTTGAGCTCCATTTCACCCCACAACTACTTCCCCTCTGCTCTGGATTTAATAATGAGGTCAAAAGTGATCTGTAATATTCCCAAGAGCCAAATTGTGAAAGTAGTGGAAAAGTTATGCTGACTTTTATCTCTATATGTGCTAATTTAAGAAGTCTGTCTGATTATTTATCACAACCTGCGGTTAGGAAACACTTCTCTGGTGTACTGTAAGTCACTGGACACATGAACCCCTGATCAACTGATCAATCACTGTATTCAGAGAGATCTCACACATCTGTCATCACGATCAATTCAAGACTATTAGTAAAATACTTACAGAAAATCAATCAGTCCCACTTTACCAGAGGTGTGTTGGTAAAGTGGGACAGCATTTCAAGACATTTCAAGAGGAGTTATGAGTTCATTATGGACATACATAGCAGAAATGAATAAATAGCAGTGCAGTGCAGTTCAGTGCACAATACGGAGTATTTTCATGTACAGAAAGTAAAATTATTTCTATATTGATCATGTTTTCTGTTCTGGGTCATACAAGTCAACAATGAAGTCTCTACGACTTTCTGATTCTGAGATACCCATCTAAGCAATTTTGAATGGAAGTCAATGGGGCTGGTTGCTAGGGTGCTCTGAATGGTTGCTAGGGTGTAGCTAAGTAGTTTCCATGATGATCATTGAAGACTGATTGCTCACCCAAGTAAAACAAGCCAACGCTCATGTCTCAAGGACATATTGGTCCGAAGATATCACACTCAGCCTTTTTGAATGGAGGTCAATGGGGCTGGTTGCTAGGGTGCTCTGAATGGTTGCTAGGGTGTAGCTAAGTATTTTCAATGATGATAATTGAAGACTGATTGCTAACCCAAGCAAAACAAGCTAAATCTCATGTCTCAAGGACATACTTTTCTGAAGATTTCACACTCAGCCTTTTTGAATGGAAGTCAATGGGTCTGGTTGCTAGGGTGCTCTAAATGGTTGATAGGGTGTAGCTAAGTAGTTTCCATGATGATAATTGAAGACTGATTGCTCACCCAAGTAAAACAAGCCACTCTCATTTCTCAAGGACAATCTGATCTGATGAAATCCCTCTCAGCCATTTTTAATTTAAGTCAATAGAGCTGGTTGCTAGGGTGCTAAGTGGTTGCTAGGGCATGGCTAGCCAGTGATCAGAGTGATTCTTATTGATTGCTTACCAACCTGACTCAAAAGAGCCAATCTGCAAGCCTCAACGCCATTTTGTTCTGAAGATTTCCTTCTAAGCCTTTTTGAATAGAAGTCTATGGGGGTGGGGTTGCTAGGGTGCCGTAAACGGTTGCTAGGGCAAGGCTACACCATTTCCAAGATGATATTTTAAAAAACGGATTGGTAGCTTGAGTTAAATGAGCCCGCCCCATGTCTCTACAACATTCTGATTGGGAGATATGATCCCACAGAATTCAGGGTCTTGTCATAGTAGGAAAAAATATTGTTTTCATGGGTAAGACCCTTGCCATAGTATGCCCAGGAGCATTTTTGGGCCGTTTTTACCCCCCAGGGGTACATCTTACCCCCAATCTCATGTAATGCTCCAAAACTGATTTCTATGCCATATGAAATGAGTCCACCCACATTAGACCAACAGTATTCCCCCAAAATTAGATTTTGATTTGATTTGAGTTTAAAGGAACAATTTCATATTAAACAATATTGCTGATGTGTGAGTTCCCAGCATGCATTGCAACATGAATCACTTATGCAGTTAATTTTATAGACTTATTTAATTGTATTTTTGCTGCTTGCTGACTTTATGCTATAATTGATATTTTTGTTGCCGCTTTTATTTAATAGTTGTGTGGTGATGTTATGAGCTCATCTTTAAATTTAAAGGTGCTGGAAGCGATTTCAGCCATTCTACTATCACAAGACTGAGACTTTGAATAAGCCACGCCCCCTCTTTCCAAAACTCCGCCCTACAAAGATATCAAATGA
>NC_068300.1:794087-804087 GCF_025860055.1 Xyrauchen texanus
GAGGTTCTACCGAGGTGGTAGAAGAAGTGCAATCTCTGCTGCTGAAGGAGGCCATAGAACGTGTTCCTCATTCAGACAGGGAGTCCGGTCTTTACAGCCGGTACTTTATAGTTCCAAAAAGGATGGGGGTTGAGGCCGATTTTAGATCTCAGAGTTTTGAACCGGCCTTTGAGGAGGTTCAGGTTCAAAATGCTTACCATTCCTGTCATCGTGAGTCAGATCAGATCCGAGGACTGGTTTGTCACGATAGATCTAAAAGACGCCTATTTTCATGTACCCATCCTTCCATGTCACAGGAGGTTCCTGAGGTTCAGCTGGGGCTGAAGCCTACCAATATCGGGTTCTTCCGTTCGCCTAGCACTCTCTCCCGCACATTCACCAAATGTATGGATGCAGCTCCTGCTCCTCTGAGACTTCAGGGCATCCGCATACTGAATTATATCGATGACTGGCTCATTCTGGCCCAGTCTCGAGAAATGGCGGTTCGGCATCGAGATGTCATCCTTGGCCATATTCGAAGTTTGGGGTTGAGACTCAACACAAAAAAGAGTGTGTTACAACCATCCCAGTGCACAACGTTTCTGGGTGTTGTGTGGGACTCGGTTACAATGCAGGCACGCATGTCTCCTGTACGTATCGAGTCCGTTCTGGCGATGGTGTCCGGGTTAAAGCTAGGCCAGGCCATCACTGTAAAGCAGTTTCAAAGACTGCTGGGCCTCATGGCAGTGGCATCCAACATTATACCTTTGGGCCTTCTACACATGAGGCCCCTCCAGTGGTGGCTGAAAGCCAAGGGGTTTTCCCCCAAGGGGAATCCATTTCGTATAATCAGAGTAACACGCAGGTGCCTTCGTTCTCTGCTAATATGGAAGAAACCTTGGTTCCTGTCCCTAGGGCCAGTGTTGGGAGCGTCATGTCGCCGGAAAACCGTTTCGACAGACGCCTCCCTCACTGGCTGGGGCGCAGTCATGGATGGCCGCTTTGCCAGGGGTCTGTGGCAGGACCATCATCATTCTTGGCACATAAACTGTCTAGAGATGTTGGCTGTGTTCAGGGCTCTGAGGAGCTTCCTTCCAGGCATCTAAGGTTACCATGTCCTAGTACGTTCGGACAATACATCAGTGGTAGCTTATCTGAACCAACAAGGGGGACTCAGATCGCGCCCTCTGTGCAGACTGGCGCATCAGATAATTCTTTGGTCCCAAGGAAAAATACTGTCTATCAGAGCAATGTATGTTCCGGGGGTTCAGAATCAGGGAGCAGACATCCTGTCGAGGCAGGGGCTGAGGCCCGGGGAATGGAGACTTCATCCAGAGGTGGTGAAGTCGATAGGGGACAAATTTGGACCATCGGAAGTGGATCTATCCGCGTCTCGAGGGAAGTCCCACTGTCCACTTTGGTTCTCCCTCTCACATCCAGCCCAACTGGGGTTGGATGCCATGGTACAGGCCTGGCCGAGGCCTCGCCTGTACGCATTTCCCATGACGATCGCTCTGCTCCCGGGAGTCCTGGAAAGGGTCCGCCAAGAGGGCATCAGTCTACTTCTGGTTGCCCCGATGTGGCCGGCCCGAGTATGGGTCTCAGACATAATTTCACTCCTGATAGCTCCGCCACGGCAGATTCCTCTGAGGAGGGATCTGTTGTCTCAGGCAGGGGGCACAGTTTTCCACCCTCGTCCAGAGCTGTGGAAACTGTGGGTCTGGCCCCTGAGGGGTTCAGTACCTAAATGCTGGTCTATCAGCGGGGTGGTTGAAACCATACTTAGCTCTAGGGCTCCGCCTACTAGGAGATTATATGGCCTCAAGTGGAATGTGTTCTCCACTTGGTGTAGAGAACATGAATTAGATCCAGTTAACTGCCCGGTGGCTTCAGTTCTGGAGTTTCTTCAAAATCGTTTCTCTCGTGGTCTCTCCCTTCCACACTTAAGGTGTACATGGCTGCCATTTTGGCTTTCCATGCACCACTGAGTGATGGGCCTCTGGGGAGGCACCAGCTGGTCATTCGTTTTCTCCGTGGTACATGGAGGATGAGACCGACAACCAGGTCCAGGGTTCCTGCCTGGGACCTGGCGGTGGTTCTCGAAGGGTTATCCCTGGCCCCCTTCGGACCCCTTCAGTCGGCTTAGCCCAAGGACCTGACGTTCAAGATGGCTTTTCTCTTAGCTATTACCTCTCTAAAGAGGGTGGGAGATCTTCAAGCCCTGGCAGTAACACCAGCTTGCTTGGAGTTTGCCCCTGGCGGAGTTAAAGCCATTCTGCACCCGAGACCTGGCTATGTGCCTAAGGTGCCTTCTAACACGGCACGGTCTCACGGTCCTGCAGGCTTTTCATCCTCCACCTCATGTGTCAGCAGAAGAAGAGAGGCTCCATTTGCTCTGCCCTGTCAGAGCTTTGGGCATTTACCTTGAGAGGTCCTCTTCTTGAAGGAGGTCGGACCAACTGTTAGTGTGTTTTGGGTCACCTAAGAAGGGGCTCCTGCCTCGAAACAAACCATTAGTAATTGGATTGTTCAGGCTATTATCTCGGCCTACAAGGTGCGCAATTTGCCTTCACCTTTGGCCATAAGGGCTCATTCAACTAGAGGCATGGCGTCCTCTAGGGCTCTCTTATCGGGAGTGCCCCTCCAGGAGATCTGTGAGGCAGCCGTTTGGGCTACCCCGCACACTTTCATCAGGTTTTATAGTCTGCACCTCCCTAGTACGCCTGGCGTACGTGTGCTCTCGTCCTAGTTGAGTGCCTGAGTTCAGTTTCACTCTAGGGCAGGCCTTTTTCGGTCGCGTGGCCTAGTGGGCATTCGTTCCCCAAAGAGTTGTTTTCAACGACGCAGTGCGAAGTTCCCTCGGAAGGGAGCGTCTCGGGTTATGACTATAACCCTTGTTCCCTGAGAAGGGAACGAGACACTGCGTCGTCCTGCCACGCCCCTCAATGCCTGAGAGCGGCTTGCTTCATCGCTAGGCTAATGTGTGTGTGTACGGGCGTCACTTTTATGCATCCGGTTATGCCGTCACATGTTACGTCATGACGCAACACCAATCAAGATTGGAATAGTTTCATTCATAATTCAGAGGCGCACGCTATGGAGCGTTCCCCAAAGAGTCGTTTTCAACGACGCAGTGTCTCGTTCCCTTCTCAGGGAACAAGGGTTATAGTCATAACCCGAGACGTTTTCTCTTTATTCCCCTGTTGTCTGCCCTGTGTCTCACTAATCTATTGTTTATGAACTACATTTCCCACAATTCACCTGCCGTCATCACTGCCATTTTGTTCATTGTTTTCACCTGTGTCTCATTTGTATTATCACTCCCTGTGTATTTAAGCCCTGCTTTTTGTTCACTCCTTGTCGTTCGTTGAATGTTGTTTAGCCTGGTTTGCTGTCCTTGCCTATGTTCCCTGTTTTATGTTTATTTCCCCATTGAGGGTTTTCCTTTGTGTTTGTTTTCTTAATAAAGTTAAGCTGCATTTTAGATCCGCTCTCCTCGTCTGCCTTCGCTGCCTCATTCATAACACTCACACACTCACACACACACACACTCACACACACACACACTCACACACTCTCTCACACTCACACACTCACACACACACTCGTGCATAACTGAAACTAGAAGTAGATTCTCCAAGTCAAACACACATTCCTGGTTTTACTGTAAATGATTATATGATTAATAATTGTAATATAGAAACACTTATTATTAATTAAACTCAAGGATCACTTACTGAAGCAATAGTCAACAAATGCCCTTTACGAGCACTAAAGGCTCTTCAGCGTCTCTCTGTGGAGAAATAACGTTCATGATGTTGGTCATTAGCATCAGTGTTTGTTTGTAAGTTTGTATATCATTTAATATTCATGTTTGAGTTGATAATAATGTGCAGCGTGTCAATCTGTGTCACGTGCAGGTCTCATTCTGTTGTTCTATCTGGTCTTCTACACGTTTCTGGCGGGCATGTTCTGCCTCACCATGTATGTGATGCTGCTGACACTGGACGACTATAAGCCCACCTGGCAGGACCGCCTGGCATCACCAGGTACACACACACACTCTCACACATGTTATACACACCTTCATGACTGATCAACATCACAGAAACAATCCCTGTGTGGGTGCGTGTGTGTGTGTGTGTGTGTGTGTGTGTGTGTGTGTGTGTGTGTGTGTGTGTGTTTGTAGGCGTGATGATTCGGCCGAAAGGAGATTCTCTAGAAATCATTTATAATGTGGAGAAAACAGAAAGCTGGGACAAGTATGTTCAGGCCCTGGACAACTTCCTCGCACGTAAGTTACATTCAAAAAGCTTTTTGATTACTAAGACTACTTTGCATTTTATTCTCATTAATTATTATTTCTTTCCATTTAAAATTGAGTCTGTTCTGTCAGTAAAGACTCATTCATGTAAATGCAGCGGGTGAAACACTATCTTCTGACGCATTACATTCATATGAGCAGACAGAGGGCGCTCTCACACTGTTATGAGCGAAAAGGTGGAAGTGATGTCATTGAGGAACTACAACATGTTTCTACAGCTTAGCAGAAAACTGTTCAAAACGCTTTGACAGATAAATACACTATTCCAACACTATATGGTTTCTCAATGTTTTTTAAACGTTTACAACAATAAATAATGTGTATATGAGTAATGCTAGCCTTTAGCATCCTATATAAAGCTACAAATAATAAAGTTTCTGCATCATTCTGCGAACCGATGGCATATATGATCAGAAAAGATGTGGTTGTGGACACTCTGTGGGGTTTTGAAGTAAATTTGAAGCAGCAGAAATAGTTAAACTTGTGTAAATTGTCATGTGAGCATTTAGCTTTATGCTAAGCTAAAATGCTATTTGTAGCCCTTAAATGCACCTGTTATCAAGCGTGATTATATTTTATAATGAATTCCATCAGAAAAATCCATGTCAGATCATAATTTGTATTTCTTTATTAAGAACTGTTATATTAGGGCAAAGATGTTCTGAAAAACATCAGTATTAAAATGTTGTAATACTTAAAAAAGTAATGCAAGGACGGGGTTTGTGTATCTCAGTGAGTATTGACGCTGACTATCACACCTGGAGTCGTGAGTTTGAATCCAGGGCGTGCTGAGTGACTCCAGTCAGGTCTCCTTAGCAACCAAACTGTCCCGGTTGCTAGGGAGGGTAGAGTCACATGGGGTAACCAAATTGGGCCGGTTGCTAGGGAGGGTAGAGTCACATGGGGTAACCAAATTGGGTCGGTTGCTAGGGAGGGTAGAGTCACATGGGGTAACCAAACTGTCCCGGTTGCTAGGGAGGGTAGAGTCACATGGAGTAACCAAACTGTCCCGGTATCTAGGGTGGGTAGAGTCACATGTGGTAACCAAATTGTCCCGGTTGCTAGGGAGGGTAGAGTCACATGGGGTAACCAAACTGTCCCGGTTTCTAGGGTGGGTAGAGTCACATGGGGTAACCTCCTCGTGGTGGTGATTAGTGGTTCTCTGAATGGGGCGTGTGGTGAGTTGTGTGTGGATCGTGGAGAGTAGCATGAGTCTCCACATGTTGCGAGTCTCCGCGGTGTCATGCACAAGAGTCACGTGATCAGATGCGCAGATTCACGGTCTCAGACGTGGAGTCAACAGAGACTCCTCCACCACCCGGATTGAGGTGAGTAACCGCGCCACCATGAGGACCTGCTAAGTAGCGGGAATTGGGTGTTCCAGATTGGGAGAAAAGGTGATCAAATAATAAAAAAATTAATACAAGTAATAGTATTTTATTACGAATGTACAGTCCGTTATGCTAGCTGCAAACCATTTGTAGAGTTGCATTTTATTTAATAACTATAAATAATTAACATTTGTAATTTTGGTGGAATTGCAA
This sequence comes from Xyrauchen texanus, assembly GCF_025860055.1. Taxonomy (NCBI): domain Eukaryota; kingdom Metazoa; phylum Chordata; class Actinopteri; order Cypriniformes; family Catostomidae; genus Xyrauchen; species Xyrauchen texanus. The sequence goes on from NC_068300.1 coordinate 799,935, forward strand.
TCCGTTTGAGTGGCCTAAAATATAACAATACTGGCTCAACCAGTAATGTGAGTTTCGTACGGAACGCTTTGATCAACCAATGGACGAGACTCGAGATTGTATGCGGGTCGTTTTTCACATGCGGATGTAAAGAGGCTAGCGACTTACATCGCCAGACGGTATGTCCAAAGGGGTGCGCTATATTGATAGAAAACCACTTATCACTTCTGCATTTATGTTACCTCAAAAAACAAAATAAATCCTCGAAACATTCGCGTTGTATATTAGCGCCCCCTAGAGGAAACAAGGTATAAATATTTATATAAAATAAAAGTCCTTCATGTAGCACATGAATGGACATGTGATATATCAAATGAAAGCTCTCACTCTCAGGAATGTGACTGTACAGTTTATTCTGTTGCACTAATAACACAGTTCAAAAGATTTCCAATTAAATCACAAAGTGAAATCTGATTTCTGTTAATCATCAAATACAAACGTCTCATTTATTCTCCGATAACTGCAGCTGTAAGACCTAAATAACTAAAAACTTTATATTTGCTTTTACATTAGGAGGTTCTCTAAAATATGAGCCGTTGTTTATTTGTCTGTGAGATTGTTTGTGTGAATAATCCAATGTTATATCTTAGATGTCCACAACAAAATATGCAGTATGTTTTAGCCGATGACTTTGATTATCGATGTGTACAATCTGTTGTTTTAAGATATTTATCGTGATGTTTTGTAGATGACGCGCTGTTTCACAGAACCAATCTGACACTGTGTTTCTGTGTGTTTCTGAAGCTTACAACGAATCGCAGCAGGTGATGAATAATGACGCGTGCACTCCAGATCAGTATTTCTATCAGGAAGACAGCGGCGACGTGCGCAACAACCCCAAACGCTCCTGCCAGTTCAACCGCACCATGCTGGGGGACTGTTCCGGACTCACTGACCGCACGTACGGCTACCAGAGCGGCAAACCCTGCGTGCTCATCAAACTCAACCGGGTAACCAATCACAGCACAGATCACTGATGACGGCTGCATCCCAGTTCACACACCATTTACTATTGAACCAATTCATAGTATGTTGAAAACTTAATTATGAATGACGTAATAATAAATTTTAATGAAAATAATTTAAGAGTATAAAACATAATAATGCATTTAGCATATAAATGTAATCATTCATTTTAAACATGTAAAATGTAAATACATTTAAGCTAATGCGTTCAAAAATATCTTTACGATTTGCACATTTCATCTGTCAAATTAAATCTTTAATAAAATAACAGTTAAAAAAATTAAATATTGTATGTTTTATCCATTTTGTTTAGAGAATTTTAAGCAAATTAATTTAGTGTATAAAACTTAATTATGAATTTAGCATAGAAAACGTACTAATGAATTTTATGCGTTTAAAATGAAAAATTTATTTTAAGATAATGGACAAAATTTTCATTTTTTTCTTTACACATTGAAATTTCATTTTTTTTTTAAGAAATCTTTAATAATCTTTAATAAAATAACATTTAAAAAACTGAAATTTTTAAAATTGTATTAAATTTGAGGCTATGAATTTAGCATAAGCACATACTATAATGATTTTTAAGCTAATGAAATTAGTTTAAACTGGAATTATGAATTTTTAAGCGTATAAAACTTATATAAATATAAAAAGAATTTGCATAAAACATAACAATAAATGTATTGTATAAAACATAATAATAAATTTAGTGTATGAAATGTAAATATTAATTTTAAGTGTGTGAAATTAAAATGTATTTTAAGCTAATGCACTTAATTTGAAAAAATAATAATTTAATTTAAATATCCATCAGATTGAATTAATCTTTAATAAAATACAATTTTAATAATGAATTTTCAGCATATAAGATGTAATAATGCATTAATGCTTCTGATGTGTCAGTATGATCGATCAACACACATAACTGCAGAATATCACATCAGGTGTCAAATGAACCAATCACACGACAGATCAGAGTTAATCGCCAGAGAATATCCTGTCATCACTAAAGGAGATGTTAGGCAGAATGTTCACGCTGCTCTGTCCCGGTTCAGTGAATGGTGACCGGGCACAGAACTAAAGTGGCACACAGAAAGTGAGCGTTTGACTCTTCTGCAGGTGATCGGTATGCTGCCGAATAATTATGGACAATCTCCGAATGTCACCTGTGGAGCAAAGGTAAGAGAAATATCTACTGAAACACCCTGATGAACTTATTACCAGTCATTCAAGTATGATAATCCTTCTGTAACACCTGTTTACCAGAGGCGTAGGTTTGATTTTGAGATTGGTGGGGACATCCCCGGAGGATTCGATTCAGGAAATGAAATGAATGGGACAATGTATTAAGGTTATTATTTTACATTGACCTTAATGTGTTAATTAATGAATTCTGCAATGTTACAGGTTTAACAAATAATGACAATGAGGCAGATTAACAGACTTATTAACTTTAAACTTTACATTTTTTTATGTTTTTTTCTTCTTCCCACTCCTTTTCAAATAATGGATAATGACAGGAGTTAAAAAGTCTATGGCTGTAACTATTGTTAATTCATTTGTTGTGTTATTCTTATCACTTTGATTTGTCTTTTTGATTTTCATTTTCTTTTCGGATGTTCTTTTTTACATAAATTCGAAATAAACTTACAACAAAAACAAAAAAATCTGCTCATAGTGTAATGCAATAATGAATTCTGTAATGTTACAGGCAACAAATAATGACAAGGAGGCAGTTTGACAGAGACTTAACTTTGTGTCGACTGTCTTCTTTACTATTTGAAGAAGCCAAACACATGCCTACGTCTGTCATTAACAGAAATGAACTGTTGGCATATTTGTTTGACATCAGCTTTGTCCAGTTTGTCCTGGTGGACATGGCACACAGCAGTACTGTTAAGTCTCACTTGTGCCATTGTTGATCTGAGCCATGTTTTCAGTCTCCTAAGAGCACTGAAACTTCTTTCAGCCTCAGCTGATGAGACAGGGATGACTAAAAGCCGCCTAACAAGCGTTTCAACTTGATCAAATTTTATTTTTTTAATGACTTTAATGTTTGTTTTAAAGTAGCTCCTAATGTCTACTTTTCTTTTTTTAGCAGCCATCCTGACTCAGCACATCAAAAAATTAGCCTAACTGACAAACACATGTTTGCTTCACTATATTTTTAAGCTCAGGACATTGCAGACTTACACTTTTTTTTTTTTTATCAAGTTAATGATTCATATTTTAAACGACCTAGACCAAGCCCCACCCCAAAACACAACCCTTACAGAAACTTGTGCAAAACACTGGACTTAAATAGAAACATGATTTGTCAGATTTATACACCTTTTTAAATAGCAAGCACATATAAAATAGCCTGTTGTCATGATCTGTCATTGTAAGTGCCCATCACACACGCTCGCACGCACGCACGCACGCACGCACACACACACACACACACACACACACAATTTAGGTTTGCTATTTATCCCGTGATTGTCATACATTGAAAAAAACTGCACTGTCCCATAATCAATATGTGACGCGATTTGTCCCGTATTTTCGTTCACAGAGCTGTTGATTTCTCCCACTTACCGCTTCTAGGTTTCGGAGGATCTTTGGCGCTTCTCACAACCAAATTAAGCTACAGCCTTTCACAAGTTAGAAAGAAAAAGGAAAGCCAATCGGATTAGCGATGTCGGTTCGCGAGGCGGGACTTATAATAGAGAACCACGTGTACCAGGAATTGCGCCTTTTCACAGAACGCTCGAGTGGTTTTATATACACATATAATTAATTTTTTATATAAAATTGGTTTTATATATAAATATATTTAATTTTTATATAAAATTGATTTTATATATAAATATATTTAATTTGTTTATCGAAATTATTGCTGGGGCAAATCAGTGGTCATTGGATATTGGTAGGGACGCTGTTTACTCACAGCACCTGTCAAACTCAGAGATATAAAGAGGAAGAGGAGTGGGGAAGACTAGTGATGTATGCAGACTAGTCGAATTCACAAGCACCCCATAAACCCTAAACATAGACTAGTGTACACCCTAAACTAGTGGACAATGCACCCTAACCTTAGTGCACTTAGCTCAATGTGAACTAGATAGGTTTAATTATAATTAGATTAGTTTTATTGGATTCA
>NC_068300.1:806587-826949 GCF_025860055.1 Xyrauchen texanus
GGATGGATGGATGAATTACAGTGTAAATGGATGGATGGATGAATTACAGTGTTAATGGATGGATGAATTACAGTGTAAATGGATGGATGGATGGATAGATGGATGGATATATGATTTATTACAGTTTAAATGAATGGATGGATGGATGGATGGATTACAGTGTTAATGGATGGATGGATGAATTACAGTGTAAAGGATGCATGGATGGATGAATAGATGGATGAATTACAGTGTAAATGGATGGATGGATGGATGAATGGATGGATGAATTACTGTGTTAATGGATGGATGAATTACAGTGTAAATGGATGGATGGATGGATGGATGGATGGAGGCATGCATGGATAGGTGAATAACCGCGCCACCATGAGGACCAAATAATTAGTGGGAATTGGGTAACAAATAATGAAGTGGTCAATAAAATCTGACCAAATCCAAACACATTAATCTGTCCAACTTCTTCCAGCAGTGACTTAAACATCACTTTACGACAACAGGTGGAAAAATACCAATGTAAATGATATCATGTAAATACAAACATAACAATAATGAGTAAATAATAATAATAATTTAAAAATAGACCATGACCTAAAGATCTCATAAATATTAGTTTCATGAAACGGCAACAACAGTGATTGTCATGGACATAATTTGATGTTTTGGACATTTTATTACCACCTGCTGGTGGAATCTCCAAACTGGAAATGCAGGAACTGAGTTTAGACTTTACGCTGAGATGAGACCTGCTTTTGAAACGTCTTAGCGTCATGACCAATTGCTCATGAAAAAGCTAATTGTGATGCACTGCATTAACATACAGTATAACCCCACTTAATGCATATACACCCACAGATTAGCACTCTCACAAAAATAAGGGTTCTCAACGGGGATGGTACTGCCACACAGTGGGCATTCAAAGGATTCCAGGGGGCACTGAGTGCAAATTAGTAGTGAGGGGGGCATTAGGTTACAAATGGGGCAAATGTAAAATACACTATTTATTTTTAGACAAAATAGAACGTAAATACCTTTTTTCCTCCCCAATTTGGAAGGCCCAATTCTCACTACTTAGCAGGTCCTCGTGGTGGCGCGCTTACTCGCCTCAATCCAGGTGGTGGAGGACGAGTCTCAGTTGCGTCCGCTTCTGAGACGTCAATCCGCGCATCTGATCATGTGACTCGTTGTGCATGACACCGCGGAGACTCATGCTACTCTCCACGATCCACACACAACTCACCACACGCCCCACTGAGAGAACCACTAATCACCACCACGAGGAGGTTACCCCATGTGACTCTACCCTCCCTAGCAACCGGCCAATTTGGTTACCCCATGTGACTCTACCCTCCCTAGCAACCGGCCAATTTGGTTACCCCATGTGACTCTATCCTCCCTAGCAACCGGACCAATTTGGTTACCCCATGTGACTCTACCCTCCCTAGCAACCGGCCCAATTTGGTTACCCCATGTGACTCTACCTTCCCTAGCAACCGGGACAATTTGGTTGCTAAGGAGACCTGACTGGAGTCACTCAGCTTTCACTTCTTGAAAGCGCAACGCTGAAGTTACACTCCATAGACTTCAATGTATTTGGCCATGCTGATGCAAGTCATGCAAAAGCCCACTAACCCTTGAACCATCTGACCCGTCTGTTGTTATCTACAGAAGGAGGACTCTGACAGTGTGGGTGAAATCGAATTCTTTCCTGCAGATGGAGCCTTCAACCTCATGTACTTCCCATACTATGGCAAGAAAGCACAGGCAAGAAACACACATTTAAATGTCACACATAACCCTTCAAACATTGGGAGTCTGATTGATTGTATACATGTGTTTGTGTGTGTGTAGGTGAATTACTCGCAGCCTCTGGTGGCCGTGAAGTTCCTGAACATCACCATGAACACAGACGTGAACGTGGAGTGTAAGATCAACTCCAACACCACTCAATTCAGCGAAAGGGACAAGTTCGCCGGCCGCGTCTCCTTCAAGATCCGCATCGACATTTAAAGCAACCACATCTGACACACACAAACATTCAGACACGTCCTGTTTAACAGTGAAGTTTAGGAGGTGTCAATCATCTCAAAGTGTCGCCATATTACTGTCCACATCATGAATTCTGCGTGTGTGTGTGTAAGAGTGTGTGTGTCTTTGTATCTCTGTGTGCTTTGAGTATCTGTCGTCATACCCAGCTGAAATCATTCCAAAGTGAATTCAAGAGAACTGGAGGAAAATATCATTGAGTCGTTCTCCAGGTGAAAAACACGGACAGTCCACAAACAATACGGTGAATTCAGAAGGACCAGAATAATTCGAATTAAAAGGTGCATATGAGTGAATCTCACGCAACATTTCAAGAACACGTCCGGGTCATATTTTTGCCAAAAATTAAATATGCATGAATAAAATTAAGCCTATTTTTTGGACCAGTGAGATTTTTTGCATTGTGAAATTATATATATAAAATAGTGATTAATTAAATTAAGTATTTAAGCAATTAAGTCATTGTAGGTCTTTACTGTACTGAATTTAATTCATGCTAATTTAAAAACAGAAATCATTGTATTACTGTAATGAGAATCACCATTGAGGAAAAATAATTGGGAAAATACAGTATGAAAATAATGTCACAATTCAAACAACAAATTTGTTTAATTTCCTTAAAGGTGCTGTAAGCGATTTCAGCCATTCTACTTCCAATAGACTGAGCTGTTGGATTAGCCACGCCCCCTCTTTCCAAAACTCTGCCCTCCAAAGATATCAAATGAGCTTTATTGAGGCCGACACGACCAGAAACGGTTGTTAAACACAACAGCAGTGAAATAGCGCCTCTACTGGCAACTGTTATGAACTACACGCCATAAAAATGTAATTAAGCCTCAATAATTCACTGCAGCTGCAACACTATGAGAACATGTCAAAATGATTGACAGGTGGAAAGCGTCAGAGACCGCAGACACATTTTCACTATAATTTTTTTTTATGCCTATCCATGAAAAAAATGGCTTACAGCACTTTAAATGCAGAATTCAAATTTCTAATTTTAATATTTAGATTTTTGAGTTAAAAATATCCCGGGTAATTATTCATGAGATTCACACATATAATGTATTAAGATAGATTGGGGCATACATATTTTTTTGTAATAACATTGTTTAAGTAAATAATATATAGTTCAACTTGAAGACGTCTCATACGATTCATAAGCCTGACTTATTTCTACGATAAAATTAAATGTGTAACAGAAAGCGCAAATCACAGATTATATGATCAATAAATAGAGCCATAATAAGCATATCAACAGTCGCTCGCCCCATAATCAATATACGACGTAACATATCGCAAATTATGATATCTAATTTATTAGGCATGCATTTATTTATTTATTAAAGTACATTTATTATGTTATTATTTATTGTTTATTTATTATCTGATTTGTTTTTTATATAATGTAGTTTGTGAAAACACTTTTGTAACACATACACAACGTTAAACTGAAACGATTGGCTGATGTTCTGCACATGCTCAGATTGCACTCCACGACTTAGCCGAATTAGCCAATCAGCTTCAAGCTGTGCCATATCAGAACTGTTAAATGACTGATAACAGATTTGCTCCATTCAGAATGGTTCGGCCCATCTAAACGTGTACACAGCAATACCTTTTGGTCCATGAGTGTACCGCTAACACTTGTAAATAATAACGAGTCTGGGGTAGCTAGCGACGAGAGTAGTTAAGAGGGGATTTCGGGGGGAAAAAACGTCAATTAAGAAAATTTGCCAATCCGATACGTACTAATGTAGATTAATGAACAAACGTGTTTTTCCCCTGTTTTTCTTTTTTACTCATTTGTTGTCGAGCACATTATGGGTTAGCCTTACGTTAGCACCCATTAGCACAGCGCAAGTATGACGTGAGCATTAACTGCATATATCTTTGTTTCTTCTTAGCTTTGGTAGAATTTGAGGTTTTTATCATGTGTTTTGACATGTGGATGTTAAAGAGGAACGACCGTAACCCGCCTCCCGTCAGAACTCGTGATTTGCGAGCCGGTTAGCGTAGAGTTGTGTAGAGATGTTTTTTTAGTGTTATTAGAGAACCACTGACCGTGTTTCATTTTCTTTTGTGTTTCTCACAATCCTTAATTTTGCCCCGAGTAGTGAATGTGCCGTGTTTCTATTCGGTTACTGCCACAGTGTTGTGCGTTCCAAACGCCAGGGGGTGTGTGTTAGAAAAGAGCCAATCGCTGCCATATATTAAAAATATCATCACGAGTCCATCCTTCGCACATCAGCACAGAACTAACGGCCCGATGTTTGGGATCAGTTTAATGTTTACAGTGCAGTGACTAATAACTAGATTAGCCGCATACTAAACTAACGCTGCCTGCCGTACGTTTACTAAAGCTGCGTACACACTGCCAGCGGCATCGCGCGAGACAGCGACTCCATCCCATTCATTTTCAATGAGAGCACAGCGACCGTTGGCGACTAGATGTGGGCGTGTCCAGCGACGTGACAAAGTTGAGACAAGTTCAACTTTATTCAAATGAAGAGCGACTAACGGAAGCGACAGCCAATAGGAGAGAAGACGGGAGAGCTCACGTGATCCTTCTCTCTCTCTCTCTCTCTCTCTCTCTCTCTCTCTCTCTCAACGGAAAGATGGATGAAAGGCTCATTCTTGCTGTTAGAAATGTTCCAGTGCTCTATGATATGTCTCTTCCCACGTACAAGGACATTTTTAAGAACAATACTGCGTGGAAAGGTGTATCTGAGATCGCAGGGATTTTATGGACCCAGACAGACCAGCGTTTGCGTTTTCCACCTTAAAGCTGCGTACACACTGCCGGTTAGGTTGCCTAGTAACGTTTATAATGACATTCACGGATGTCATTACATTGCTCTTGACAGCGAATCGCTTTTCTTGGCTGTCGCTTCCGTTAGTCGCTCTTCATTTGAATAAAGTTGAACTTGTCTCAACTTTGTCGCGTCGCTGGACACGCCCACATCTAGTCGCCAACGGTCGCGACAGCTCATGTCGCCGGAAGTCGCTGTGCTCTCATTGAAAATGAATGGGATGGAGTCGCTGTTGCGCGCGGTGTCGCTGGCAGTGTGTACGCAGCTTGAGATCTACTCTACGTGTGCTGCCTGACCACCGTGAAATAGATTTTATATGTTTTTAAGAGACGGTAAAGCGAATTATTGCACATTCTTTTCAACTTGTGTACTTTAACTTAGACGCGGTAGCCGTCGCTGCGCCGAGCTTTTGTATACAGCACATTAACACTTTTCATACGCTTTACAAAACGCTCATTTTGTAAGAGGTTCTGGGCAAAACCGCCCGGATCTACACAACAACATGCTCATCACCATGGAAACTGTGATGTAATATGTGTGGGGTGATGTCACAAGTGTGCACTATACAGAAAACTGTAACATCACGATGACATTTTTTGTTACAATATTATTGCACTGCTTAAATTCATTTAATTAGTCCATGTTTTTGTCTTGTTTTCCAGTAAACGTGTCTACACAAGATACATTTACACGAGAAACTAAATCGAGCAAGATCATAAGACTTTTGATTTGATTTATTTCATAAATCTGACAACATTTAGTTACATTTATGCCTAACCCTTGTGCATCAGTTTAAAAAAGTTACTTTTAGAGGACAAAAATATCTGTCAAAAAAACTGCCATAATAATATTATATATTAACCAACATCAGTTCTGATCAGAACTACCAAATATTCATTCATTTTCAGGATTTTAACCCTTTAAATGCCCGTTTGTTTACATAATGCCACTGTTGTTTTTACACACACACACACACACACACACACACACACACACACACACACACACACACACACACACACACACACACACACTATAATACAGTAAACAGTGAATAGGGGAAAAGCTTGTATTTGCTCCATAGGCTAAATGTGATAAAAATGGCGCCATCTGGTGGAAAATATTAAAAATGTAAATTATGATGTCAGGACTCCGGAATAAAAGAATAATATCATAGAATTGATGTTATGCTTTAGTGTCATTGAGATCAAATTTAGCAGTTTTAATGTGTTTCAATGGGGACATTTGAGTCCTGAAGGTCCCGAGTGTGACTATTGTGTGTTCACAGTGTGTTATAGATGTGTTATAGATGTGTCATAGGAACTGAGGTTGAAATATCAAAACTCCCCCAAAATACACACCTTTGGCAACATTTATGGCATTGGCATTAAAACGGCCAAAATGATAAAAAATTAAAAAAATGAAAAAGACAAAAATGTCCCGAAGGTTGCACACGGGTTAAAAGATACATTTATGCTTAAAACAAGAAAATAAACGTAATTAGAGAAATATTCTCTGAAAAAAAAGAGAAAATGTTAATATCTTATGCAGTTTTGCATCTCAAATGTATCTTGTTTTAAGGATGTTTACACTGTATTTATGTATTTGCAGTTTCAACCAAAATTGAATGGAAAGAATGCTAAAGTAAAATTGGTTTAGCTTAGCATATACAGGGAAAACATATAATAACAAGCCGCCACATTAAATTCTACCGTAAAAAAGTTTTTTAGAAGTAAAATGATCTTAGTAGTGCCGGTAGGTTTGTGCATCAATATACATTAATTTAATCATACGTATGTTGCATCATCTGTAATGCCTAAAAATACAGTATCATTACAGTAAATACTGTAACTACAGCTGCCCGTCTTTATATTTACAACATGTTGTTTTTACAGTATGGGTATTGTTGCTGGAAAACAAGACAAAAATACAAATGAAGAAAAATCTTCAAGGTTGTTTTGACAAGATCATTGACACAAAGGAAATGTGACAAACACATACTCATGCACACTGATGGCACCGATCTGTCCATGTCCGTGTCTCTCCAAACCAGTAACTCGACACACACTCATCATTAATGAACTCACTCCGGCCTCTCATCTTCTCTCATAGTGAAACAGTGTCTTTTCTTTCTTCACTCAATGTACAAACACTGCTCAAAATCTATATGTATCTTATTAAATATCCTGAATATACTGTTATATATTGCCTGACATGAAAATTGTGAAACTTATATTCAAAAGACAAATGATTATCATTATAAATGAAAAGTGGAAAACAGGAAATAAAAACATCTTGTGTTTAACAAACATTTTGTGTTGTGCGATCTGTTCATGAAAAGTTTCTACAGTATATAGAGCACATGTGTGTAATCCGATTACAGTTACATTAGTGCAGTGATGAGTTACATTTTCCGTGTGTGTAATCAGATTACAGTTACATTAGCGCAGTGATGCGTTACATTTTACGTGTGTGTAATCAGATTACAGTTACATTAGTGCAATGCGTTACATTTAACATGTGTGTAATCAGATTACAGTTACATTAGTGCAATGCGTTACATTTTACGTGTGTGTAATCAGATTACAGTTACATTAGTGCAGTGATGCGTTACATTTTACGTGTGTGTAATCAGATTACAGTTACATTAGCGCAGTGATGCGTTACATTTTACGTGTGTGTAATCAGATTACAGTTACATTAGTGCAATGCGTTACATTTTACGTGTGTGTAATCAGATTACAGTTACATTAGTGCAGTGATGCGTTACATTTTACGTGTGTGTAATCAGATTACAGTTACATTAGTGCAATGCGTTACATTTTACATGTGTGTAATCAGATTACAGTTACATTAGTGCAGTGATGCGTTACATTTTACGTGTGTGTAATCAGATTACAGTTACATTAGTGCAGTGATGCGTTGCATTTTACGTGTGCGTAATCAGATTACAGTTGCATTAGCGCAGTGAAGCGTTGCATTTTACGTGTGCGTAATCAGATTACAGTTGCATTAGCGCAGTGATGAGTTACATTTTACATGTGTGTAATCAGATTACAGTTGCATTAGCGCAGTGAAGCGTTGCACTTTACGTGTGCGTAATCAGATTACAGTTGCATTAGCGCAGTGATGAGTTACATTTTACATGTGTGTAATCAGATTACAGTTACATTAGCGCAGTGAAGCGTTGCATTTTACGTGTGCGTAATCAGATTACAGTTGCATTAGTGCAGTGATGAGTTACATTTTACGTGTGTGTAATCAGATTACAGTTGCATTAGCGCAGTGAAGCGTTGCATTTTACGTGTGCGTAATCAGATTACAGTTGCATTAGTGCAGTGATGAGTTACATTTTACGTGTGCGTAATCAGATTACTGTTACATTAGCGCAGTGATGCGTTACATTTTACGTGTGCGTAATCAGATTACAGTTGCATTAGTGCAGTGATGAGTTACATTTTACGTGTGCGTAATCAGATTACAGTTACATTAGCGCAGTGATGCGTTACATTTTACGTGTGCGTAATCAGATTACAGTTGCATTAGCGCAGTGATGAGTTACATTTTACGTGTGCGTAATCAGATTACAGTTGCATTAGCGCAGTGAAGCGTTGCATTTTACGTGTGCGTAATCAGATTACAGTTACATTAGCGCAGTGATGAGTTACATTTTACGTGTGCGTAATCAGATTACAGTTGCATTAGCGCAGTGAAGCGTTGCATTTTACGTGTGCGTAATCAGATTACAGTTGCATTAGCGCAGTGAAGCGTTGCATTTTACGTGTGCGTAATCAGATTACAGTTACATTAGCGCAGTGATGAGTTACATTTTACGTGTGCGTAATCAGATTACAGTTACATTAGCGCAGTGATGAGTTACATTTTACGTGTGCGTAATCAGATTACAGTTGCATTAGCGCAGTGAAGCGTTGCATTTTACGTGTGCGTAATCAGATTACAGTTGCATTAGTGCAGTGATGAGTTACATTTTACGTGTGCGTAATCAGATTACAGTTGCATTAGTGCAGTGAAGCGTTACATTTTACGTGTGCGTAATCAGATTACAGTTACATTAGCGCAGTGATGCGTTACATTTTACGTGTGCGTAATCAGATTACAGTTACATTAGCGCAGTGATGCGTGTAATCAGATTACAGTTACATTACTGCAGTGAAGCGTTAAATTTTAAATGTAATAATATTACTTTTTCCATTTAATAATGAATAGTGTATTCAGTATTTTTTGTAATGGATTACATTTTGAGAAACTAACCCAACACTGCGACTACAGAGTAACTCAGAACGTACTTTATGGTTTATGGTAGCAAAAATATAGAACGTTAGGAATTGGTTCCCCCAAAAATATCCAAACGGGAACCAAATGCTAACAATAGGGGGACGTTCTGTGTTCACTGGGAACTCAAATCATTACCCTACCCCTAAAAGAAAAGTTTTGCTCATTTCGAATAAACAAAGAAAAATATTCATGGATCATTTTTTCCAAATAATGACATCCCTAAATGTCCTCAAAAGAGGTTTTGTCAGAGTAGCTCACTTCTTGGGACAATTTTGTTCTGAAGCTAAGCTAACCTACACACTCAAAACAAGCAGTGCTTATCACAGCTGCTGTCTGAAGAGATCGCAGGACATGATGTATGTGCTATCATCTAATGTAATCAGACTTCAGTAAAAGCTGCCGCAGCTGTAATAACAGATTGAAATGCTCCCCACCTAACATTCCCACATTTGGCTAACATTATTTAAAGGTTTGGAACAAACGTTGTTAATAAAGCATTAATGCAACGTCCTTATAACGCATCCTCATAATGTCAGAGACCGTTTTTGTGTGTAAGTTCACTCTGCTGCTCGTACATTTCCTGATCACACATGACAACACAACAGCCACTCACTTCCTGGATGATTTATTTGGGAGTTTTAACCTTGTAATATACAATAATGGAGCTACAAAATATGTAAACAACTCATAAATAATTTAAAAAAGAACACAGACTTGAATTTAGTGAAACAGCGACATCTGGTGTGCACATACGGCATTACTGTCCTCTGCAAAAGTGTAAGTGATGACAGAAGTGAACGGTTCCTTTAAGGCAGGTCCAGCATGTTTCTGAGCTGTAGCTCTTTCTGCGTTCTGTCATGAATTTCTTGAATGGCTGCGACAATGACGTGTATCACAGGCTCCGCCTCCTCTTGCGTCTGTACGCACACCAGCTGCAGGAACACGCTGCGGTCGGGCATCGCTCTGAACACCAGTTCCGCTGCGCGCTGCACCAGCCAGGGGTGATGTGGCGCTAAAACCTCCGTATAAGCGTCGCGGCACAGTTCGCCCATGCTTCGCTCCTCAGGCTCCGCCCCCAGCTTCTCCAGCAACAGCTGTAACCAGAGCAATGAGCGATGGAGGCGGAGCAAAGTCCGACTTCCGGAGGGCGTCTCCGTGTCAAAGGAGACCACGCCCCTCTGCAGTTCAGCCTCCAGCATGGAGCGTACAGAGTGATACGCGTGTGGCGAAGTGGGCGGGGCTAAGTGTTTATAATTGTGGGCGGGCTCAGGAGCAACGCTTCTGTTGAGATGTTTCTCAGATTCTTCTTGCGACAGCTGTCGAATAAGGATGATCTTCTCCTCAACTTTATGAGTGAAAAATCCTACCAGAGGACCAAGAGACTCCATAAACCTGCAAACACAACGTTTCTTCAACTTCATAAAATGACCGACTCCTTCGTCTTTCTAAGGCTAATTTCATAGCTAACATTTTATATATCCTAAAGACACACAATTAAATTATATTTTCACACTTTTTTGCACTATTGTGGGACAGTCATAATTTTTGGATCATTTTCACACAATAAATATTGAAAAGGTTTGCTTATTTCACTTTTTGTTTAGATAATCATAGTTTAAAACATGTAATAATTTGTATTTTTATAATGGATTTTCCAGACGTTCAATGGAACGAAATGGTTTCCGAGTCAGTTTTAATGAGACCTTTATATATAAAAAGGAGATGATGAAATCTGTTTGTTTTAATAAAAATAATCTGTACAGTTTTTAAAAAATGTTCAGAAGAAATGTTTTAAGCAACCTCTTTAACTCCGCAGGCGGGTCCAAAAGGGGGCGCTACATCGTGAAAATATCTCCATATGCATATGTCAGGCATGTGAGGTATTGTTTGAAAGCTTAGAATCTGAACTTGTCAGAGATAACATCACTTCTGCATTTATGTTACTTAAAATACCAAAATAAGGCCTGAAATCATCGGTGTTGCAAATCATCGCCCCCTAGAGGTAATGTGGTAGAAATATGAATATGAATATAAAAGTCAAATGGACAAGTCATATATCAAATGAAAGCTCTCACTCTCAGAAATGTTACTCTATAGTTTAATTTGTTGCACTAATAACACAGTTCAAAAGATTTTCAAAAAAATCACAAAGTGAAATCTGATTTTTGTAAGTCATCAAATACAAACGACTCATTTATGCTCCGATAACTGCTGCTGTAAGACCTAAATAACTAAAAACTTTATATCTGCTTTTACATTAGGGAGTTCCTAAACAATTTGCTTTTTTAACTTGTCTGTGAGATTGTTTGTATGAATAATAAAATTTTATATCTTAGATGTCCACAACAAAATATGCAGTTCCTTAGGAAAAGCATGCAAAACAAATAATCAGAAATGTAAGTTATCAACTACTGATGATAAAATGTTTATAACATCTCAAAGGGGAGGATCTCATCTTTCTAATGAGCTTGTAGTCCACTCAGAGGCCGAGCTATTCAATGAAATAATGAGGGTGTTGCTGGAACCGAACATTAGACTGAATGTCTATGGACGAGCACATCTGTGAGGGGTATAATGTGTTAGAGCGCCACCTACAGTTCACATCTGTGAGGGGTATAATGTGTTAGAGCTCCACCTACAGTTCACATCTGTGAGGGGTAAAATGTGTTAGAGCGCCCCCTACAGTTCACATCTGTGAGGGGTAAAATGTGTTAGAGCTCCACCTACAGATCACATCTGTGAGGGGTAAAATGTGTTAGAGCGCCCCCTACAGTTCACATCTGTGAGGGGTAAAATGTGTTAGAGCGCCCCCTACAGTTCACATCTGTGAGGGGTATAATGTGTTAGAGCGCCCCCTACAGTTCACATCTGTGAGGGGTATAATGTGTTAGAGCCCCCTACAGTTCACATCTGTGAGGGGTATAATGTGTTAGAGCCCCCTACAGTTCACATCTGTGAGGGGTATAATGTGTTAGAGCCCCCTACAGTTCACATCTGTGAGGGGTATAATGTGTTAGAGCGCCCCTACAGTTCACATCTGTGAGGGGTAAAATGTGTTAGAGCCCCCTACAGTTCACATCTGTGAGGGGTAAAATGTGTTAGAGCCACCTACAGTTCACATCTGTGAGGGGTATAATGTGTTAGAGCCCCCTACAGTTCACATCTGTGAGGGGTAAAATGTGTTAGAGCGCCCCTACAGTTCACATCTGTGAGGGGTAAAATGTGTTAGAGCCCCCTACAGTTCACATCTGTGAGGGGTAAAATGTGTTAGAGCGCCCCTACAGTTCACATCTGTGAGGGGTAAAATGTGTTAGAGCCCCTACAGTTCACATCTGTGAGGGGTAAAATGTGTTAGAGCGCCCCTACAGTTCACATCTGTGAGGGGTAAAATGTTTTAGAGCGCCCCTACAGTTCACATCTGTGAGGGGTAAAATGTGTTAGAGCGCCCCCTACGGTTCACATCTGTGAGGGGTATAATGTGTTAGAGCCCCCTACAGTTCACATCTGTGAGGGGTATAATGTGTTAGAGCGCCCCTACAGTTCACATCTGTGAGGGGTATAATGTGTTAGAGCCCCCTACGGTTCACATCTGTGAGGGGTATAATGTGTTAGAGCCCCCTACGGTTCACATCTGTGAGGGGTATAATGTGTTAGAGCGCCCCTACAGTTCACATCTGTGAGGGGTAAAATGTGTTAGAGCCCCCTACAGTTCACATCTGTGAGGGGTATAATGTGTTAGAGCCCCCTACAGTTCACATCTGTGAGGGGTAAAATGTGTTAGAGCGCCCCCTACAGTTCACATCTGTGAGGGGTAAAATGTGTTAGAGCGTCCCCTACAGTTCACATCTGTGAGGGGTAAAATGTGTTAGAGCGCCCCTACAGTTCACATCTATATATTGTGATGGAATGTGATAGACGAAAATACAATTCTAGTAATTCCAGCCATTAAGTGGAATAAAGGACTATTTAGAGGGAGATGGAGTGAAAAGAAGCAGAATTACATGTTTACAAAGTGAGGACCACATAAAAAGTAATAAAAAATTAGACCAATGTTTTTGCAGTTAGTCCACAGAATGTGTAAATATTGAGCTTTTCAATTTGAGTGTGAAAAATTGCATGCAGCAGCCAAAAAAAAAGCGGTAGAAAACATTTGCCTTCATGTTAATTGCCATCTAAATCATTTTCAGTTATCAGTTTAAAATTTGTATAAAACTCAATGTGATACAAAATATATTAGTTATATTTGAAACGGAGGGTGTCATACTTGATTAGCTCCTCCCAGCAGAGAAGGTACGGTTCCAGCAGCACATCGGAGGCGGGGCCGAGGGCGGAGTTTAGATAAAGGAGGAGACGGGACACTTGGAATTTCTGTCCAGCGCACTCCTTGATAACATCCTTTCCTTGATGCCCATCAGCATCAGTTGTAACAGCTGCTCGAACTATCTGAAAAGGGTGAGAGAGTATTTGTGTAGGTTGTGTTAAATAAATTGACAAGAAATATCATGTGAACCCTTTGGAGTTACCTGCATTAATGTATAACTTTGTCTTAAAATCTGATTTGATATTCATTTAAGCTACAATAATAAACAAACACAATCTCATTTAACTAATAAAACACACATTATTGTATTGTTCATGTACACATTGAAAACATAATTTATACATTCACAGAGTAGGATGGAAAAAGTAAGTGAACCCCTAGGCTAATGATGTCAACAAATGCTATTTAGAGTCTGGAGTTGGCACACCTGGCATCTGATTAATGAAGCGAGATTGTAGGTGTGGGTTAGAGCTAATTTGACTTATAAAAAGCACTTAAACATTTTGAGTTTGTTATTCACAAGAAGCATCTGCTGACGTGGACCACGAGACCTCTGAAGACCTGCGATCAAGAAGTGTTGCTTTGGATAAATCAGGAAAGGGTTACAAAGTTATCTGGAAGAGTTTAGGTATTCATCTGTTCACAGTGAGACAAACTGTCTATAAATGGAGATGATTTAGTACTATAGGTACTCTCTCTAGAAGTTACCGTTAGATATTCGTCTGCCCACAGTTAGACAAACTGTCTATAAATGGAGATGATTTAGTACTATAGGTACTCTCTCTAGAAGTGGCCATTAGATATTCATCTGTCCACAGTGAGACAAACTGTCTATAAATGGAGATGATTTAGTACTATAGGTACTCTCACTAGAAGTGGCCGTTAGATATTCATCTGTTCACAGATAGACAAACTGTCTATAAATGGAGATGATTTAGTACTATAGGTACTCTCTCTAGAAGTGGCCGTTAGATATTCATCTGTCCACAGTGAGACAAACTGTCTATAAATGGAGATGATTTAGTACTACAGGTACTCTCACTAGAAGTGGCCGTTAGATATTCATCTGTCCACAGTTAGACAAACTGTCTATAAATGGAGATGATTTAGTACTATAGGTACTCTCCCTAGAAGTGGCCATTAGATATTCATCTGTCTACAGTGAGACAAACTGTCTATAAATGGAGATGATTTAATACTATAGGTACTCTCTCTAGAAGTGGCCGTTAGATATTCATCTGTTCACAGTTAGACAAACTGTCTATAAATGGAGGTGATTTAGTACTATAGGTACTCTCACTAGAAGTGGCCATTAGATATTCATCTGTCCACAGTTAGACAAACTGTCTATAAATGGAGATGATTTAGTACTATAGGTACTCTCTCTAGAAGTGGCCGTTAGATATTCATCTGTCCACAGTGACAAAACTGTCTATAAATGGAGATGATTTAGTACTATATGTACTCTCACTAGAAGTGGCCGTTAGATATTCATCTGTCCACAGTTACACAAACTGTCTATAAATGGAGATGATTTAGTACTATAGGTACTCTCTCTAGAAGTGACCGTTAGATATTCATCTGTTCACAGAGAGACAAACTGTCTATAAATGGAGATGATTTAGTACTATAGGTACTCTCTCTAGAAGTGGCCGTTAGATATTCATCTGTCCACAGTGAGACAAACTGTCTATAAATGGAGATGATTTAGTACTACAGGTACTCTCACTAGAAGTGGCCGTTAGATATTCATCTGTCCACAGTTAGACAAACTGTCTATAAATGGAGATGATTTAGTACTATAGGTACTCTCCCTAGAAGTGGCCATTAGATATTCATCTGTCTACAGTGAGACAAACTGTCTATAAATGGAGATGATTTAATACTATAGGTACTCTCTCTAGAAGTGGCCGTTAGATATTCATCTGTTCACAGTTAGACAAACTGTCTATAAATGGAGGTGATTTAGTACTATAGGTACTCTCACTAGAAGTGGCCATTAGATATTCATCTGTCCACAGTTAGACAAACTGTCTATAAATGGAGATGATTTAGTACTATAGGTACTCTCTCTAGAAGTGGCCGTTAGATATTCATCTGTCCACAGTGACAAAACTGTCTATAAATGGAGATGATTTAGTACTATATGTACTCTCACTAGAAGTGGCCGTTAGATATTCATCTGTCCACAGTTACACAAACTGTCTATAAATGGAGATGATTTAGTACTATAGGTACTCTCTCTAGAAGTGACCGTTAGATATTCATCTGTTCACAGAGAGACAAACTGTCTATAAATGGAGATGATTCAGTACTATAGGTACTCTCACCAGAAGTGTCCATTAGATATTCATCTGTCCACAGTTAGACAAACTGTCTATAAATGGAGATGATTTAGTACTATAGGTACTCTCTCTAGAAGTGGCCGTTAGATATTCATCTGTTCACAGTGAGACAAACTGTCTATAAACGGAGATGATTTAGTACTATAGGTACTCTCTCTAGAAGTGACCGTTAGATATTCATCTGTTCACAGTGAGACAAACTGTCTATAAACGGAGATGATTTAGTACTATAGTACTCTCTCTAGAAGTGGCCGTTAGATATTCATCTGTTCACAGTGAGACAAACTGTCTATAAACGGAGATGATTTAGTACTATAGGTACTCTCACTAGAAGTGACCGTTAGATATTCATCTGTTCACAGTTAGACAAACTGTCTATAAATGGAGATGATTTAGTACTATAGGTACTCTCACTAGAAGTGGCCGTTAGATATTCATCTGTCCACAGTTAGACAAACTGTCTATAAATGGAGATGATTTAGTAATATAGGTACTCTCACTAGAAGTGGCCGTTAGATATTCATCTGTCCACAGTTAGACAAACTGTCTATAAATGGAGATGATTTAGTAATATAGGTACTCTCACTAGAAGTGGCCGTTAGATATTCATCTGTCCACAGTTAGACAAACTGTCTATAAATGGAGATGATTTAATACTATAGGTACTCTCTCTAGAAGTGGCCGTTAGATATTCATCTGTTCACAGTGAGACAAACTGTCTATAAATGGAGATTATTTAGTACTATAGGTACTCTCTATAGAAGTGGCCGTTAGATATTCATCTGTCCACAGTGAGACAAACTGTCTATAAATGGAGATGATTTAGTACTATAGGTACTCTCACTAGAAGTGGCCGTTAGATATTCATCTGTCCACAGTGAGACAAACTGTCTATAAATGGAGATGATTTAGTACTATAGGTACTCTCTCTAGAAGTGGCCGTTAGATATTCATCTGTTCACAGTGAGACAAACTGTCTATAAATGGAGATGATTTAGTACTATAGGTACTCTCTCTAGAAGTGGCCGTTAGATATTCATCTGTCCACAGTTAGACAAACTGTCTATAAATGGAGATGATTTAGTAATATAGGTACTCTCACTAGAAGTGGCCGTTAGATATTCATCTGTCCACAGTTAGACAAACTGTCTATAAATGGAGATGATTTAATACTATAGGTACTCTCTCTAGAAGTGGCCGTTAGATATTCATCTGTTCACAGTGAGACAAACTGTCTATAAATGGAGATGATTTAGTACTATAGGTACTCTCTCTAGAAGTGGCCGTTAGATATTCATCTGTCCACAGTGAGACAAAATGTCTATAAATGGAGATGATTTAATACTATAGGTACTCTCTCTAGAAGTGGCCGTTAGATATTCATCTGTTCACAGTGAGACAAACTGTCTATAAATGGAGATGATTTAGTACTATAGGTACTCTCTCTAGAAGTGGCCGTTAGATATTCATCTGTCCACAGTGAGACAAACTGTCTATAAATGGAGATGATTTAGTACTATAGGTACTCTCTCTAGAAGTGGCCGTTAGATATTCATCTGTACACAGTTAGACAAACTGTCTATAAATGGAGATGATTTAGTACTATAGGTACTCTCACTATAAGTGGACGTTAGATATTCATCTGTCCACAGTGAGACAAACTGTCTATAAATGGAGATGATTTAATACTATAGGTACTCTCTCTAGAAGTGGCCGTTAGATATTCATCTGTTCACAGTGAGACAAACTGTCTATAAATGGAGATGATTTAGTACTATAGGTACTCTCTCTAGAAGTGGCCGTTAGATATTCATCTGTTCACAGTGAGACAAACTGTCTATAAATGGAGATGATTTAGTACTATAGATACTCTCTCTAGAAGTGGCCGTTAGATATTCATCTGTCCACAGTGAGACAAACTGTCTATAAATGGAGATGATTTAGTACTATAGGTACTCTCTCTAGAAGTGGCCATTAGATATTCATCTGTCCACAGTGAGACAAACTGTCTATAAATGGAGATGATTTAGTACTATAGGTACACTCACTAGAAGTGGCCGTGAGATATTCATCTGTCCACAGTGAGACAAACTGTCTATAAATGGAGATGATTTAGTACTATAGGTACTCTCTCTAGAAGTGGCCGTTAGATATTCATCTGTCCACAGTGAGACAAACTGTCTATAAATGGAGATGATGTAGTACTATAGGTACTCTCACTAGAAGTGGCCGTTAGATATTCATCTGTCCACAGTTAGACAAACTGTCTATAAATGGAGATGATGTAGTACTATAGGTACTCTCACTAGAAGTGGCCGTTAGATATTCATCTGTCCACAGTTAGACAAACTGTCTATAAATGGAGATGATTTAGTACTATAGGTACTCTCACTAGAAGTGGCCGTTAGCTATTCATCTGTCCACAGTTAGACAAACTGTCTATAAATGGAGATGATGTAGTACTATAGGTACTCTCACTAGAAGTGGCCGTTAGATATTCATCTGTCCACAGTTAGACAAACTGTCTATAAATGGAGATGATGTAGTACTATAGGTACTCTCACTAGAAGTGGCCGTTAGATATTCATCTGTTCACAGTGAGACAAACTGTCTATAAATGGAGATGATTTAGTACTATAGGTACTCTCTCTAGAAGTGGCCGTTAGATATTCATCTGTCCACAGTGAGACAAACTGTCTATAAATGGAGATGATTTAATACTATAGGTACTCTCTCTAGAAGTGGCCGTTAGATATTCATCTGTCCACAGTGAGACAAACTGTCTATAAATGGAGATGATTTAGTACTATAGGTACTCTCACTATAAGTGGACGTTAGATATTCATCTGTCCACAGTTAGACAAACTGTCTATAAATGGAGATGCTTTAGTACTATAGATACTCTCTCTAGAAGTGGCCGTTAGATATTCATCTGTCCACAGTGAGACAAACTGTCTATAAATGGAGATGATTTAGTACTATAGGTACTCTCTCTAGAAGTGGCCATTAGATATTCATCTGTCCACAGTGAGACAAACTGTCTATAAATGGAGATGATTTAGTACTATAGGTACACTCACTAGAAGTGGCCGTGAGATATTCATCTGTCCACAGTGAGACAAACTGTCTATAAATGGAGATGATTTAGTACTATAGGTACTCTCTCTAGAAGTGGCCGTTAGATATTCATCTGTCCACAGTGAGACAAACTGTCTATAAATGGAGATGATGTAGTACTATAGGTACTCTCACTAGAAGTGGCCGTTAGATATTCATCTGTCCACAGTGAGACAAACTGTCTATAAATGGAGATGATGTAGTACTATAGGTACTCTCACTAGAAGTGGCCGTTAGATATTCATCTGTTCACAGTTAGACAAACTGTCTATAAATGGAGATGATGTAGTACTATAGGTACTCTCACTAGAAGTGGCCGTTAGATATTCATCTGTCCACAGTTAGACAATTGTCTATAAATGGAGATGATTTAGTACTATAGGTATTCTCACTAGAAGTAACCGTTAGATATTCATCTGTCCACAATTAGACAAACTGTCTATAAATGGAGATTATGTAGTACTATAGGTACTCTCACTAGAAGTGGCCGTCTAGTCAAGATGACTCAAAGGACACACAGCAGAATGCTCAATGAGGTATTAAAGAACACTCGATGATAAAGACTTTAAGGAATCATTGGAACTCGTTAACATCTCTGTTCATGAGTCTACTATACAGAAAACATTAAACAGGTATGGTGTCCATGGCAGGACATCATGCAGGAAGCCGCTGCTTTCGAACAAAAACATTGCTGCACACCTGAAGTTTGACAAAGACTACCTTGACTCTCCACAACACTACTGGGGAAAATGTTTTGTGAACTGATGAAACTATGATTGAATTGTTTGGGAAGAACACACAGCTCTACATATGCCTTAAAAAGGGCACCGCAAACCAACATGAAAACATCATCCTGACGGTGAAGTATGGTGGAGGAAGCATCATGATTTTGGGCTGTTTTGCTGGTTCGGGGTCTGGACCACTTCCCATCATCGAGGGAAAGATGAATTCCCAAGTTTATCAAGATATCCTACAGGATAATATTAGGATGGCAGTGTGCCAGCTGAAGCTCAGTAGAAGTTGGGTGATGCTGCAGAACAATGACCCTAAACATCACAGTAAATCCACTACAGAATGACTTCAAAAAAAGAAGTGTCCCAGTCAGAGTCCAGACATTAACCCAATAGAGATGCTGTGGAATGACCTCAAGAGAGTTGTTCACACCAGACAGAATTAATGTAGAAAATCAGCTAATTTCAAAGGGTTCACATACTTTTTATTGGCACTGTATTTGTAGTTAGAGTATTTTTTAAGGCAAGGGTTACTGTTGCTCAACTCTATTGATTTGGGCGAGTAAGCAACCACCCAGAACACATTAGCATCATGGTGGACAAACAACGCTATTCTTCAGAAAGTATCATTGAGGTCACATGTTGTGTTGTTACCTCTCTGGTTGCTGTGTACAAATTCAGACACGGC
Organism: Xyrauchen texanus; assembly: GCF_025860055.1. Taxonomy (NCBI): domain Eukaryota; kingdom Metazoa; phylum Chordata; class Actinopteri; order Cypriniformes; family Catostomidae; genus Xyrauchen; species Xyrauchen texanus. Next base: position 826,942 of record NC_068300.1, read on the forward strand.
CTCCATGA
>NC_068300.1:827449-854949 GCF_025860055.1 Xyrauchen texanus
TATAATATAAAACGTATTGCAAGGGAATGCCAAACTTATATTTATTGCGAGGGAACTCAAATCTTATTGAGAGGGAACTCAAATCTTATTGCGAGGGAACTCAACACTTATTGCGAGGGAACTCAAATCTTATTGAGAGGGAACTCAACACTTATTGAGAGGGAACTCAAATCTTATTGCGAGGGAACTCAACACTTATTGAGAGGGAACTCAAATCTTATTGTAAGGGAACTCAAATCTTATTGTGAGGGAACTCAAATCTTATTGTGAGGGAACTCAACACTTATTGCGAGGGAACTCAAATCTTATTGAGAGGGAACTCAACACTTATTGAGAGGGAACTCAGATCTTATTGCGAGGGAACTCAACACTTATTGAGAGGGAACTCAAATCTCATTGTGAGGGAACTCAAATCTTACTGCGAGGGAACTCAAATCTTATTGCAAGGGAACTCAACACTTATTGCGAGGGAACTCAAATCTTACTGAGAGGGAACTAAACACTTATTGAGAGGGAACTCAAATCTTATTGAGAGGGAACTCAACACTTATTGAGAGGGAACTCAAAACTTATTGCGAGGAAACTCAAATCTTATTGCGAGGGAACTCAAATCTTATTGAGAGGGAACTCAAAACTTATTGAGAGGGAACTCAAATCTTATTGAGAGGGAACTCAACACTTATTGAGAGGGAACTCAAAACTTATTGAGAGGGAACTCAACACTTATTGAGAGGGAACTCAAATCTTATTGCGAGGGAACTCAAATCTTATTGAGAGGGAACTAAAATCAAAATTGAGAGGGAACTCAAATCTTATTGAGAGGGAACTCAAAACTTATTGAGAGGGAACTCAAATCTTATTGAGAGGGAACTCAAAACTTATTGAGAGGGAACTCAAATCTTATTGAGAGGGAACTCAACACTTATTGAGAGGGAACTCAAAACTTATTGCGAGGGAACTCAAATCTTATTGAAAGGGAACTCAAATCTTATTGAGAGGGAACTCAAAACTTACTGAGAGGGAACTCAAATCTTATTGACAGGGAACTCAACACTTATTGAGAGGGAACTCAAAACTTATTATGAGGGAACTCAAAACTTATTGAGAGGGAACTCAAATCTTATTGTGAGGGAACTCAAATCTTATTGAGAGGGAACTCAAATCTTATTGAGAGGGAACTCAAAACTTATTGAGAGGGAACTCAAATCTTATTGAGAGGGAACTCAAAACTTATTGAGAGGGAACTCAAATCTTATTGAGAGGGAACTCAACACTTATTGAGAGGGAACTCAACACTTATTGAGAGGGAACTCAAAACTTATTGTGAGGGAACTCAACACTTATTGAGAGGGAACTCAAATCTTATTGTGAGGGAACTCAAATCTTATTGAGAGGGAACTCAAATCTTATTGAGAGGGAACTCAAATCTTATTGAGGGGGAACTCAAATCTTATTGAGGGGGAACTCAAATCTTATTGCGAGGGAACTCAACACTTATTGCGAGGGAACTCAAATCTTATTGAGAGGGAACTCAAATCTTATTGAGAGGGAACTCAACACTTATTGTGAGGGAACTCAAATCTTATTGAGAGGGAACTCAAAACTTATTGAGAGGGAACTCAACACTTATTGTGAGGGAACTCAAATCTTATTGAGAGGGAACTCAAAACTTATTGTGAGGGAACTCAAATCTTATTGAGAGGGAACTCAAAACTTATTGTGAGGGAACTCAAATCTTATTGAGAGGGAACTCAAATCTTATTGAGAGGGAACTCAAATCTTATTGCGAGGGAACTCAAAACTTATTGAGAGGGAACTCAAATCTTATTGAGAGGGAACTCAAAACTTATTGAGAGGGAACTCAAATCTTATTGCAAGAGAACTCAAATCTTATTGTGAGGGAACTCAAATCTTATTGCGAGGTAACTCAAATCTTATTGAGAGGGAACTCAAAACTTATTGAGAGGGAACTCAAATCTTATTGAGAGGGAACTCAAATCTTATTGAGAGGGAACTCAACACTTATTGTGAGGGAACTCAAATCTTATTGAGAGGGAACTCAACACTTATTGAGAGGGAACTCAAAACTTATTGAGAGGGAACTCAAATCTTATTGAGAGGGAACTCAAAACTTATTGAGAGGGAACTCAAATCTTATTGAGAGGGAACTCAAATCTTATTGAGAGGGAACTCAACACTTATTGAGAGGGAACTCAGAACTTATTGAGAGGGAACTCAAATCTTATTGAGAGGGAACTCAAAACTTATTGAGAGGGAACTCAAATCTTATTGAGAGGGAACTCAAATCTTATTGAGAGGGAACTCAAATCTTATTGAGAGGGAACTCAAATCTTATTGCGAGGGAACTCAAATCTTATTGTGAGGGAACTCAAACTTATTGCGAGGGAACTCAAATCTTATTGTGAGGGAACTCAAATCTTATTGAGAGGGAACTCAAATCTTATTGAGAGGGAACTCAAAACTTATTGAGAGGGAACTCAAATCTTATTGAGAGGGAACTCAAATCTTATTGAGAGGGAACTCAAAACTTATTGCGAGGGAACTCAAATCTTATTGAGAGGGAACTCAAATCTTATTGAGAGGGAACTCAAATCTTATTGCGATGGAACTCAAATCTTATTGAGGGGGAACTCAACACTTATTGCGAGGGAACTCAAAACTTATTGCGAGGGAACTCAAATCTTATTGTGAGGGAACTCAAAACTTATTGAGAGGGAACTCAAATCTCTCTTTCAGGCCACGCCTCTTCCAGAAACGGTCCAGTGTCCGCAGGAAGTCTGGGCTGAAGAACGCGACCTGCTGCTGAGGTCTGATTGGCTGAAGGGCTTTAAGAGATTTGATTGACAGTTGAGTGTCATACGTGTAGGCGAAGGCGGGGAGAATGAGGGAGGAGTTGCCGTAAACGCTGACACGCTCTGCAAACAGACCAGGAATATTCTGCAGGTTTCTGTAACCACACACACACACACACACACACACACACACACAATGGTCTCAGATCACTTGCCATGTGTTCTCCAACCTCATTATGCATTATAGGAGAAGACTCAGAGCTGTTGTCAAGTATTGAATAAAAGGATGCCAGTAATTGTGTAGTATATTTGACAAAAATATTTGTTTTGTGAAAAAACTTGATATCCATTAGAGGACAGATTTCTGTGCTTGTTTTAATGAAAGATCAAAAGGCCATCATTGTAAGATTTCGAAACTACTAGCAAGTTTCACAAATTATATTTCCTCCTTGTTGCATGCAAGTCACTGATCAAAATGAAGTATTGGATTTATTTTAAAGATATATACGTAGCATTTTTGCATTCAACTTATTTTAATGTCAGCACAGCCATAAAACCTTTGTTAGATATACACAAATTTATCAACTCATTTAACTTTGCTTAAAAATGTATGTCACAAGAATAACAACAACAACAACAACAACTTACATTTATATAGCACTTTTCTCAAACTCAAAGTGCTTTAAATAGTATAGGGGGGAATCTCCTCAACCACCACCAGTGTGCAGCATCCACCTGGATGATGCAACGGCAGCCATAGTGCACCAGAACGCCCACCACACACCACACACCAGCTATTGGTGGAGAGGAGATGGTAGAGTGATGTAGCCAATTCAGCCAATTCAGGGATGGAGATTATTAGGAGGCCATGATAGATAGGGGCCAATGGGGGAATTTGTTCAGGACACCGGGGTTAAACCCCTACTCTTTACGCGAAAGTGCCCTAGGGATTTTTAATGACCACAGAGAGTCAGGACCTCGGTTTAACATCCCATCCGAAAGACGGTGCTTTTTTTTTTTTTTACAGTATAGTGTCCCCGTCACTATACTGGGGCATTAGGACCCACACAGACCGTAGGGTGAGCACCCCCTGCTGGCCTCCCTAATACCACTTCCAGCAGCAACCTTGGTTTCCCCCAGGAGGTCTCCCATCCAGGTACTGGCCAGGCTCAACCCTGCTTAGCTTTATTGGGCAACCAGGCAATAGCTGCGGGGTGATATGGCAGCGTTTATCCGAGGCTCCCGTCCAGAGCCTGTAGGCTGACGTCATCACAGACGGCTAAAGCTTACAGTGCTGCTGGACACGCCACTTCCGCCTTGCACGCCGTGGCGTTCCTGAGGTGCACCAAGCCAAGGCACTTAGAGAAATGCACGAGAGTAGTCCTGACCCAGGACTAATGCAGGAGCTGTGCTCAACGACTGACTTCGCCCTCCGAACGATGAAGGTCACGGCGTGCGCTCTCGGGCAGGCAATGTATACCACCTTTGGCTCAACCTGGTAGAGTAGCGAGAGGCTGACAAGGTTAATTTCCTTGACGCCCCCATCTCCCAGGCTGGGCTGTTTGGTGACACCATTGGAGACTTCACCTGGCAGTTTTCAACGGTAAGAAAGCAGATAAAATATATCCTGCCCCGGCGGAGCCACAGAATCCAAACTTCGTCTGCTTGTCGCTCTGGACTCCCCCCTTGCGGTGGCAACACCAGCTCTGTCATGTGGAGCTACCCGCAGGCCCCCGATGCCAAGAACCCTAAGAAGGCAGCAGGTTGCGGCCAATCTTGGACCTGTGAGTTCTGAACCAGGCCTTGCACAGACTCCCGTTCAAGGTGCTCACGCAGAGACGCATTTTAGCGAGCATCCGGCATCATGATTGGTTCACGGCGGTAGACCTGATGGACGCATACTTCCATGTCTCGATTCTTCCTCGGCACAGACCCTTTCTCCGATTTTCCCTTGAGGGTCGGGCATACCAGTACAAAGTCCTCCCCTTCGGCCTGTCCTTGTCTCCTCGTGCCTTCACGAAAGTCGCAGGGGCAGCCCTTGCCCTGCTAAGGGAAGTGGGCATCCGCACCCTCAACTATTAACTATCAACTAATCCTAGCTCACACGCGGGATATGTTGTGCGCACAGGGACCTGATGCTCAGGCACCTCAGCCATTTGGGGCTTCAAGTCAACTGGGAAAAGAGCAAGCTCGCCCGGTTTAGAGCATCTCTTTTCTCGGTATGGAGTTAGACTTGGTCTCGATGACAGCGTGCCTCACCAATGAGCACACGCAGTCAGTGCTGCACTGTCTGCATGCCTTCAGACAGAATACATTGGTCCCACTGAAATCCTTTCAGAGGCTCCTGGGGCATATGTCATCCTCAGCGACAGTCACGCCGCTCTGGTTGATGCATATGAGACCACTTCAGCACTGGCTACAGCCCTGAGTCTAGAGACGAGCATGGTGCCACCGCACATACCGCTTGGACATATTTATATCCGATATATATCCACGTACATATATTTGTTCACTGAATTGTCAGTTGTTTTGTGCCGAATGCAGCTGCTAAGTATGAAAGATTTACATTTTAATTCCATAAGTCAAAACAGTGTTTAGGATCAAACTGAAAGACATTTCTTTAATTATTTGGTGTTTTAGGGTGATTTATGATTGTGTTTGTGTTCACTGACTGTTTGCGAATCTGACTGGGGTTTATAGTGATCAGGTCTGTCTTCAGTCCAACATCACTGTCATTAACCGGAGCCAAATTAAACCTGAAACACAGACACAGAGAGAGATGTTGACATTTATGATACATATTAATATATGTTATGCTATAACTGCCTTCAGAAAGGTGTACAATTCAGTAAGATCATAACTCTATAAGGTTATTATCAGTCTTGGGTGTAATCCAATTAGAAAGTAATTAGTTACTGTAATATAATTACTCATGTAATCTGATTATAGTTACTGAATTTCAATGTAATTACTTTTAAGTGCATTACTTATGTAGAATAACTTGTAGCGAGCGATTGTGGAGGAGAAATATGTATGAATTTGTAGAACGGAAAAGTGTTTTCGAAAGTAACTTAAAAGTAAAGTAATTACTAATGTGATTACTTTTTCAATTAAGTAATTAGTATACAATTTTAGATAAATAATTAGTCATTTGTAGTGGATTATTTGTAAGTAATTTAACACTGGTTATTATTGCATTTAATGCTGATATTTCTTCAAATATCCATTTTTCAAAAATAAATAATTAATTATTCAAAATCTTGGTAACCGGGTTGACATTTTAAGACAAAACAAAACATTAGATAAACTAATAAAAGAGGACATATTTAGTTAATTTAATATATATTGTTTATATTTGTAGTACATTATATATTAAACCCTTTAATCTCTGAAGGGGTTTTTAAAGATTTCCTGTTTCAGTGGCATTCTCAAAATTAAAGGCTCATAACTCGACCAAAAAAAACAACAACAAAAAACAAGGAGCGTCGAGTGTTTGGTATCATTGTAAAGAAAATTTTAAATAAAAAATAATGATACAGTTTATGATACATTCTGAGACTCTGCTGAAAAAACAATCATAAAATGATTTTATCATTGTCACTTCATTAATTACTAGGAATTAAACAGAATTTCCTCCAAGCTCAAGAGACACAAAGCTGGCTCCATAACAGGGGTGCCCAGCTATGGGAATTTGCACAGGGAGATACAGTACTTGTATTACGCCCCACATCAAGCTCGAAATTACTTGCCAAGTGGTAAGGACCCTTTTGAGGTTACACTGCGAGTCTGGGATCTCGATTATGAAGTTAAACGAACTGATAGAGGCGGGGCACGTCAAATTTACCACCTCAACCTCCTTAAATTATGGAGAGAGGCGGTCCCCGTGTCCATAACGACAGTAGTTCTGGAGAGGGTGGAGCTCGGGCCAGAGGTTAAGTCCAAAGCCGATCCATTCACCCAGGTCCCTCGTGGAGACCACCTCTCAACATCCCAGCTCGCAGAGGTGGCTAGTTTGCTAAAAACATTTTCGTGGACGTGTTCTCTCCTCTTCCGGTCGGACTAACCTCTTACAACACCATATCGAGACCCACCAGGAGTAGTTGTGCGTAGTCGGCCATACCACGTACCACAGCACAACAAAAAGGTGTTTCAGGACGAATTGGTGGCAATGCTTTCGAAATGGGGGTAATAGAGGAATCGCATAGCGATTGGACAAGCCAGGTTGTTCTTGTCGCTAAGAGTGACAGGTCGGTCCGGTTCTGTGTTGATTACCGGAAAGTCAACGTGGTGTCTAAATTTGGCGCATACCCGATGCCCCGAATTGACAAACTGCTTGATCGGTTGGTTGCGGCTCAATTTTATTTGACACTGGATTTAACTAAGGGATATTGGCAGATCCCTTAACTCCATTATCCCGAGAAAACTGCCTTTTCCACACCGTTCGGATTACACCAATTCGTTACTCTTCCGTTCGGTTTGTTCAGGGCTCCACCACATTCCAGCGTTAATGGATAAAATCCTCCAGCCGCACACTGCATCTACCGCTGCCTACTTGAATGATAACCTTATATACAGTAATAATTGGCAGAGGCATATGCAGCATCTGTGAGCCATCTTGAAGGCAAATCCGGAAAAAGTGCGCAATTGGGTGGGTGGAGGTACGGTATCTGGGCTTCCACTTGGGGCATGGGGAGGTACGTCCCCAAATTGATAAGACTGCAGCGATAGCGGCCTGCCCACGTCCCAAGTCCAAAAAGGAGGTGAGGCAGTTCATGGGGGTGGCTGGCTATTACAGAAGGTTTGTATTTTTCTGATGTCACCAGCTCTATGACTGATCTCACTAAAAAGGGGGTACCAGATCTAGTCCAGTGGACAGAGGCGTGCCAACAGGCTTTCATGAGAGTTAAATCTGCACTCTGTGGTGGGCCGCTTTTACATGCTCTTAACTTATCTCTCCCCTTTTTTTTTTTACAGCCGGATGCATCAGAGAGGGGGTTGGGGGCCATGCTCTCGCAGGAGGTGGAGGGTGTGGAACGCCTTGTGCTGTACATTAGCCGTAAGCTCTCTCTGAGAGAGACCAAGTACAGCACCATTGAGAAAGGATGCCTTGCCATTAAGTGGGCGGTCCTAACCCTCTGCTACTACTTGCTGGGGCAGGCCTTCATCCTCCACTCGGATCATGCCCCGCTTCAGTGGCTCCACCGCATCCAATGCGCGGCTCACTCATTGGTACTTGGCACTTCAGCTCTTCAAATTTAAGGTGGTCCACAGGCCGGGGCCGCAGATGGTTGTGGCTGATTTCCTCTCCAGGAATGGGTGGGGAGTTGGCAGGCCGGACGTTGCCCAGGCCTGAGTTTGGCTGTGGGGGTATGTGGAGCGGGACGTGATCATGTGTCTGTCGCTGGGGAGAGACGAAGCAGTAAGGGCCATCACCTGGTGATTTAATGATACATAACACCTGTGTCTCATTACAGTGACGATGGAGACGGGCTTGAAAACCCGCCGAGAACGCCAGTGAGGAGAGAGAGAACAACACGGGAAGCCAGAGATTGCCGTGTATAGTGAACGTTTTATTAAGTCTAGCTGGAAAGCCTGGCCTTGATTTGTGTTAATAGAAAGCCCGTGTTTTTATCTTTGAAGTGGAACGCTTTAATAAAAAGCTGTAGTACCTGGACTGCTGTCCCGCTCCCTTCTTGCTCGTTACACTCTCTAAACAAATAAAACATAATAATTGTACATGAGAACTAATTACACATGCAAACACATCTTCGCGGTAACACGCTCAACAAGTCACGTGATAAGATGCGCGGATTGACGGTCTCAGATGTGGAGGCAACTGAGATTCGTCCTCCGCCCCCTGGATTGAGGTGAGTCACTACGCCACCACGAGGACACATTGGGAATAGGGCGTTACAAATTAGGGAGAAAAAGGGAGAAAATGAAAAGAAAAAAAAAGGAACAAAAGATATGGGAGGTGTTTTTACTGTTGTTTTCCTAACAAATGTATGAGGTAGTATAAAATACTTTTATTTGCATTAAGCATTGTTTTCCCCTGCTGTTCGTAATCCAAACAGAACAGACCTGAAGCACATTTTTAAGTGGTGACTCACCAGTTGAGAATCACTGCTTTATAGAAGTGATAAAAGTGCCTGAGGTTGAAGACACTTCTGTAGATGTTGGATGTCTATAGATCAGAGGTGTTTACCGTATGACAAAGTCTGCGCTGTCAATCTGGCGTCCACAACTGCTGTTCTTCAAAATCCCTCCACTGCCCACAACAGCACACTGACCCAAACCACGTCCACTCCAGGGGAAATCCTGCACACACAACAGCACAAATAAACACTGTTCAATGATTTATTCTGAGGACTGCACATGTTCACACAAACCTCAGGCAACAATGTGTGAAGTGCCGCGTCCACTGTGTGTGTGTGTTTTCTGCTGGTTTCATATGGGATCGTCTGATTGACAGCTGTGTTGTGTTTGGTCAGGTATAATGATCCTGTGGCGTTACAACACATCTTCAGTCTGATTCTGGAACACACAGAGACACAAACTTTACTAGGAGTCATTTGACATCATAATTCAGCTCTGTAAACATCTTTGTGACTTCTTTATCACTTACATCAGTACAAAACTTCAGTATTCACAGATTTATGGTTTAAACTCGTTTTAACTGCTTGTCTCTTTAAAGATTAACACATTGACATTCTTAGAAAGTTGCTACAGGAACATAAACATGATGAAAGATCACGAGGCTACACAGAATTTGCACATTTTCGGGCCTGCTTGTAAGGAAAAATCAGATAGGAGAAAACTATTATTACAAAGCATTATTAAATCAGCCAAAATATCTCAAACATCAAACAACATTCACATATTTCTGAGAGAGAAAGAAGTTTCGAGACTTGATTGTAGAGTAAACTGTCACTATATTTAACCTCATGTGACTCATGTGCTCTATTTTGTCTTCGCTAAAGGGAACACATAATATAAATGAATACAAACTGACTGAATACTGTTCACAAGACTCTAGACTGTCATTTAAAGGAGATCTATGTCTCTGTTACAGTGCTCTATATTTAAGTAATTAACAAATGCAGCCTTTTATTGCCTATATATTCACCAGATGAGTTTTTGTATACAGTATATATATATATATATATATATATATATATATATATATATATATTTCTCAAGGTGAGGTTGTCACAGTTTGTCTCCACTGTGTTCAAGGACTCTTGTTTATATTACGGACTCAAGATGGCGCCGAGTATGGCTGCTGCATTGCGAGCTCCGACACAACACTGCAGTTTGTTGTTTGTTTTGTCTTGGATGTTGTCTGCCTTATTGTATACGACAGACAAATGCTTTTGGACAATGGTTCTGCAATTACACACCAAAAACAGGACTTCAAATTCCTCAACGCCGACCCGCTGTTTACAAACACACCAGCGGAGCCCTTTGTCTGGGCTGTCCGGCCGTGGAACGCAGAAGGAAATGGGGACAAAGAGCCAGCGTTCTCATCAGAGTAAGATGTCGTGCAAATCGACCCCCACTACCCAGTATACTACTGGCAAATGTTCAGTCTCTGGACAACAAGCTCTGTGAGCTGAGAGCGCGGATCTCTTTCCAACGAGAGACTGCTGCATTATATTCCTAACAGAAACCTGGCTGGCTGCGGAGATTCCAGACTCAGCCATCGAACCCGCGGGGTTCTCCGTGCACCGAGCGGACAGATCGAAAGACCTCTCAGATAAAAGCAGAGGTGGTGGTGTATATTTTATGATCAACAAATCATGGTGTGATCAGAGGAACGTACATTTTATCAAGTCTTTCTGCTCTCCTGATCTGGAATATCTCCTGCTTCTGTGTCGACCATTCTGGCTACCGAGGGAATTCACAGCGGTCATCATCACAGCTGTGTACATCCCCCCACAAGCCGACAGAGACCGGCACTCAGGGAACTGTATGGGTGTATAAGTGAGCAGGAAACCGCGCACCCTGAGGCTGCGTTCATTGTTGCCGGAGACTTTAACAAAGCCAATTTTAAAACAATCGCACCAAAATACCACCAACACATAAACTTTGGACCGGGGACCGGGTTTTGGACCATTGCTATTCTCCTTTCCAGGATGGCTACAAATCCCTCACCCGTCCACCATTTGGCAAATCGGACCACTCTTCCGTTCTGCTTCTGCCCTCTTACAGGCAGAAACTGAAACAGGAAGCACCCACCCTCAGAACGATCCAGTGCTGGTCGGACCAGTCAGACTCTGTGCTACAAGACTGTTTTGATCACGCTTAATACATTTTATGCTCGTTTTGAGGACAATAACACCGCCCTCGCGGAGAGAGCACTCGCGGCCGACGCTACAGAGGTTGGTTCACTCCCCGTCTCTGTTGCAGATGTAACCCGATCCTTCTGATGGGTGAACATGCATAAAGCAGAGTTTGCTGATGATATGACGGTGGTAGGTCTGATCACTGACAATGATGAAACCACCTACAGAGAGGAGGTGCACACTCTGACACGCTGGTGTCAGGAGCACAACCTCTCCCTCAACGTCAGTAAAACCAAGAAGCTTGTAGTGGACTTCAGGAAGACAGACAGAGAACACAGCCCCATCACCATTAATGGAGCACCGGTGGAGAGAGTCAGCAGTTTCAAGTTCCTCGGTGTCCACATCACTAAGGAACTCACATGGTCCGTCCACACTGAGGCCGTTGTGAAGAAGGCTCACCAGCGCCTCTTCTTCCTGAGACGGCTGAGGAAGTTTGGAATGAACCACCACATCCTCACACAGTTCTACACTAGTACTGTAGAGAGCATCCTGACTGGCTGCATCACCGCCTGGTACGGCAATAGCACCACCCACAACCGCAAAGCCATGCAAAGGGTGGTGCAAACTGCCAGAAACATCATCGGAGGTGAGCTTCCCTCCCTCCAGGACATATATACCAGGCGGTGTGTGAAAAAAGCTTGGAGGATCATCAGAGACTCCAGTCACCCGAGTCATGGTCTGTTCTCACTGCTACCATCAGGCAGGCGGTGTCACAGCATCAAGACATCGGATTACCGTAGTGGACTTCAGGAAGAAAGTGGTGGTGGCGTAGTGGGCTAAAGCACACAACTGTTAATTAGAAGGTCGCTGGTTCGATCCCCACAGCCACCATCATTGTGTCCTTGAGTAAGACACTTAACTCCAGGTTGCTCCGGGGGTATTGTCCCTGTATTAAGTGCACTGTAAGTCACTTTTGATAAAAGCATCTGTCAAATGCATAAATGTAAATGTAAATATATATTTACATTTACATCACTGTCATGACTGCATGAAGTGATTTCATCTGATTGCACTACGTTTCCCAGAATCCACTGCCCTAATCACTTCATCGTTATCCCCACCTGTGTACCATTCCCTCATCAATTTCCCTGTGTATATATACTAGTTTTGTTAATTAATTGTCAGTCCTTGAATTGTTATGTTTGAAATGTTATATGGTTCTAGTTTAGATTTAGTGTTTGTTCCAGCATTCTGTTCCACTCCAGCGTATGTTATTAAAGGATTTAAAAGGACACCATACATTACAGAATGACTAACCATCACAAGGAATACGGATACACTTATCTGCTCTTCCCAAGATCTTCCTCTACCCCAGTGATCTCTATTATCCTCCTCATCCATTCAGCCACACCCACATGAGCATGGAGCCAACAAGATTATTTATGGAGCTTTTCAGGTAGGATCTTCCCTCCTCGAATATTCCACAAAATTCTACCAACTCGCAGTTACAACCAACATATCAGATTCATACCTCAAGTCAATCTACGGTATGGGTTTAAATTACCACAGATCCACAACTCTTCTGGAGGCGGGGAACCTTTCCCTATTGGACTATATCATTGCCACTCTGATCCTCCATTTACCCTCACTACCCTTCTTCTCCAAAGTAACTCATTGTCCAGTTTTCTTTCCTCACCTTGAGGAAACTGGAGGCCCCAGCTTCCACGACTCCTTCCTCACCCTCTGTCTCCAAGGTAACTCCACTTCATTCAACTCCCCTTAATAATTTTTTGGGGGGATGCTCACCCTCTCCTGTTTCTGCTGGTCGATTCCCTGCCACAGCCAGCAGTAGCGACCATGGTTAGAGAGCCAGTGCCCATGCCTGCAACGGTTAGCGAGCCAGTGCCAATGCCTGCCACGGTTAGTGAGCCAGTGCCCATGCCTGCCACGGTTAGTGAGCCAGTGCCCATGACTGCCACAGTTAGTGAGCCAGTGCCCATGCCTGCCATGGTTAGTGAGCCTGTGCCCATGCCTACCATGGTTTCCGAGCCAGTGCCCATGACTGCCACGTTAGCAGGCCAGTGCCTGTACCCTCGACCGTCCCAGAGCCAGTGCCTGTAGCCTCGACCGTCCCAGAGCCAGTGCCTGTAGCCTCGACTGTCCCAGAGCCAGTGCCTGTAGCCTCGACCGTCCCAGAGCCAGTGCCTGTACCCTCGACCGTCCCAGAGCCAGTGCCTGTACCCTCGACCGTCCCAGAGCCAGTGCCTGTAGCCTCGACCGTCCCAGAGCCAGTGCCTGTAGCCTCGACCGTCCCAGAGCCGGTGCCTGTAGCCTCGACCGTCCCAGAGCCGGTGCCTGTAGCCTCGACCACCCCAGAGCCAATGTCTGTAGCCTCGATCATCCCAGATCCAGTACCTGTAGCCTTGATCATACCCATAACCACACTCCAGGCAGAAGGAGTAAGAGAAGGAAGAGGAAACATTCTCCCCAGTCTTTACCCGAGCTCACAACCACTGAGGTCGTTCCCCAGTCTCAGCCTGTATTCTCTTCCACGGCTCTCAGCCCCGAGCCTCTCATGGCTGTGCCTTCCACAGCTTCTCCCCCAGAGTCTTCCATGTCTCCACCTTCCACGGCTCCACTCATCGAGCCTCTCACTTCTCCTCCTTCCATGGTTACGCCCCTCGAGCCTCTCAAGGCTCCTCTTTCCATGGCTCCACCCCTCAAGCCTATCAAGACTAGTCTCCTCCAAGGGTTCTATCTCCTGACCCAGTCCTTGACCTGTGGCCAACTCCCAGGCCTCCAGATCCAATCCCTGCCCTGTGGCCGCCTCCCAGGCCTCCAGACCCAGTCCTTGCCCTGTGGCCGCCCCCCAGGCCTCCAGACCCAGTCCCTGCCCTGTGGCCGCCCCCTAGGCCCCCGGACCATCCTCTTGGGATCCTTCTTCTGCTTCACCATACCATCATCCGTCTTGCGGCACCAGGAGTCGCCCTTTAAAGGAGGAGGAGGGGGTAATGTCACAGTTTGTCTCCACTGTGTTCAAGTACTCTTATTTTGAACTTTTCTCCTGCACTACATTTCCCAGAATCCACTACCCTAATCACTTCATCGTTATCTCCACCTGTATGCCATTTCCCTCATCAGTTTCACTGTGTATATATACCCTCTAGTTTTGTTCATTAATTGTCAGTCCTTGAATTGGTATGTTTGAATTGTGATGTTTGAAGTGTTACGTTGTTCTGGTTTAGATTTAGTGTTTGTTCCAGCATTCTGTTCCACTCCAGCGTATGTTATTAAAGGATTTAAAGATTCTACTCCTGAGTCTCCTCTCTTCCTCTTTCACTCCTTGGACACTATACATTACAGAAGTTTATTGACAAGGAATAATAATAATAAACTATCAGTAACTATTGACAGATTTTTGTCGATAACCGATAGTTCCAAAAAGAAACTATTGGCACTGATTAATCAGTAAAACCGATATATCGGTCTACCTCTAGTTTGTAAGGAACTATTCTTTATAAAGCTTATTTGGATCAATATATATTGTAAAAAGTGCATAGAAAATTGAATATAAAGTGTACATTAAAAATGTACACCAGTGCATAGGTTTGGTTTGATAGTTGGCAGGGATATGGGGAATGAGTTTCAAAATGTTAGTATTAAAAAAACTAAATCTGTCACGCATATTCAAAGGTGTTTTCTCAGTTAGGCACTTACTGACCGAAGCAGAATCCTCCATTAATTGGGTCGTACGCAAGTCCAGGACATTTTTCTTTTTTACTTAGACCGGAAGCATTTGTACACGTAGAATAAGCTTGTTTAAAGCTATTAATTTAAACGGTTGGATTGAAATCTGCTCGTGTTATCTCAAGAAACTATTAAATGACTCAAGTCAAGTCTCCAAAGCAACCAAATTGGGCCTGTTGCTAGGGAGGGTAGAGTCACATGGGGTAACCTTCCTTGTTGATTTTAATACACAAACACTCAATGTGTTCCACACAGGTTTATTACTGCCTTATACATTTGAATTTAGAGTTGTCCTCACCTGTTTAGTTCCCGTTCCCAAACCAGCAACCTTCCCAAACCAGCAACCTTCTGAGTACCAATGTATTATACAGAGCACTTATTACAGGGACAATCCCCCCGGAGCAACCTGGAGTTAAGTGTCTTACTCAAGCGACACAATGGTGGTGACTGTGGGGATCAAACCAGCAACCTTCTGATTACCAATGTGTTATACAGAGCACTTACTACAGGGACAATCCCCCCGGAGCAACCTGGAGTTAAGTGTCTTACTCAAGCACACAGTGGCATCTTGGTGGTGCTGGGGCTTGAACCCCTGACCTTCTGGTCAGTAACCCTGAGCCTCAACCACTGAGCCACCACTGCCCCAGATCTAAGGGTGATCGTGCATCTTCTGTGATTGGTCCTAGTCCCTGGAACAGTCTCTCTTTCCATGTGAGGTCAGAATCATCATTAGCCATTTTTAAATGTGCTCTATAAAGGCTGACTTCACTTTGACTTACCCTGTTTTGTGTTTGTGTCTCAACATGTGTATTAAAGGTGCTGGAAGCGATTTTAGCCGTTCCACTAACACAAGACTGAGCCATATAATTAGCCACACCCACTCTTTCCAAAACGCTGCACCCCCAAAGATACCAAATGAGCTTTATTTAGACCGAAACGAGCAGAAACGGTTAAAACCAACAGCCGTGAAATGAGACAAATGCACAATTGATGTGTTCAGACTCCTGAACGCACAGGATGATTGACAAGCAGAAATACAGGTAAGAGGAATGCTTTCTGCAAGTCATTTATATAAAAAAACTAATAATAACTTATTATCAAGCACCTCACCTACACATTTACCGATTCAGAAATGACATTCATAACCAGAGGATTATTATAATCTCAGAATAATATCAGTTTAGTAACAGTAAATATCCAATAGAAGGCCGGCGATTGCAAACCAGAGAGTGCTGAAGACATGTTTCACTTATTATTAAAACGTATGATATGTATATCTACAGGAATATAAATATTTTTGCATACTAATAAAAAGAGATAAGTGCAAGTTTGATTCAAGTTAGAAATCAGATTAATATGTACATTTACTGGGATTTCTACCAGTTACTAATTAAGATCACTACACACATTCACAACAGTTTTTCTCCAATATTTATTTCCCAAAGGCAACAAATAATTTAAAGCAATTTGTACAAATCTCCAGAGTACAAAAGCTATTTAAGGACTAATGCTTAAAAAAAGAAGAAAAAGCAAATACTCTATAAAATCAAGTAAAAATGTGGAGCTTGTAAAAACAAATAAATCTCATATTGGACACGAGACGAAAGTCATCTGTAACAATCTGCACAACAGTAACATCTGATATTTCATTTACAGAGTAAACGCGCGCACATACACACACGCACGCACACACGCACGCACACACACACGCACGCACGCACGCACACACACGTGCACACACACACGTGCACACACACACACAGAGTCCAGAAGATTTTTAAGGGTCAACGAAAGACACCATGATGTATCGTGTTCCTCTGGTGGTGGGTAACCCCTCGTGATAATGTGTCAAACGGCCGGGATGCATAAACGACCAGCCCTTCCTGGGAGACTCCACCATACAGTCGTAACGCAGAAACTTACAGCCTCCACCCTAATACACACACACACACACACACATACAGAATAAACACACATTAAAAACACAACTCACCCACATGCACACATATACAAACAACACAATAAACAAACAAACAAACAAACCTGAATTTCTGTTGTACTGTCATGGCAGTCATGGCTGTTAAGCAGGATGTGTGTGTGTGTGTGTGTGTGTGTGTGTGTGTACCTCATAATCTTTGCCTTTGCTGTTGAGAGCGATGTTAATGGTGAATGTGGAGGAGTCGTGATGTGGGCGGAGCGACGGCTGCTCGTCAGGACGATAACGAACCACAAAATTCATCACGGCCTGAGCCTGCAACACAAAAACTGTTACTTACATACAAACCTAATATAACATATAAAGTAACACATTAAAAGACATTATGTAGGAAAAGTGTTACTAATATCCTCGGCTCAATCATGTTTCGCTAAATGTCCTTATATGAACGGAAAACAGGGTGTGCATAATAGAGTGACGTGTCTCATATGTGCTGTTATAATTACTTGACCAAGCAAATTAACACCACACTTATCACACTAATGGAGCAGATGGCTGTTAACATATCCAAATTGAATTCAGGGTGTGGTGAGTGACTCCATTCAGGTCTCCTTAGCAACCATATTGGCCCAGTTGCTAGGGAGGGTAGAGTCACATGGGGTAACCTCCTCGTGGTCGCTATAATGTGGTTCTCGCTCTCGGTGGGGCGTGTGGTGAGTTGTGCGTGGATGTTGTGGAGAATAGCGTGAAGCCTCCACACGCGCTACGTCTCCACGGTAACGCACTCAAGAAGTCACGTGATAAGATGCGCGGATTGACGGTCTCAGACGCGGAGGCAACCACGAGGACGTAGAGCGCATGGGGGATTGGCCGTTACAAATTGTGTAGAAAAATCGTATCCTAATATTAGGCTCAATATTTAGTCGTGAAATCTGAAATTCCTCACGATTAATTTGGAACAATTCATAATTATTCTCCAAAACATACTGAGGACAGACATGTCAATGAAAAGACCATTTGCACTAAACGAATATTGAAAAATATTTTGCTTTTTCATTGAATGGCTGAAAAACGTAATTTTGGATAAGAAATAAAAGTGTAAACAAACGAACACAAAGTATGCAGTTAGAAGTAGAGGTAGACCGATATATCGGTTTTACAGATTAATCATACCAATATTTGCTTTTTGGAACTATCAGACATCTGCAAAAATCTGTCAATAGTTGCCGATAGTTTTTTCATCATTTCAAAATAAGAGTCCCCAGTGTGTTTCGTGCATGTTTATACTTAATAGTCCCACGTTATGCACCAAATCTGAATTTTTCTGGTTATTATTGATATTTTGGTTGAATGAAAAACTGCATCTGGGATTTTATTCATTTTGGACTCTTTGTCTTTGCCCGCCAATTCTATAATTCTATAAATTTATTTTAAAAACAAACGTCCGATTCATCTTTTATCGGCCTTTCCCACCAACTTAGTTATCGCCAAAATCCACCATCGGTCGCCATCTAGTCAGAAGATTTTTGAAACATTCTTTGTATTTAGGGACTTTATGGAGGTTTGATTTATAAATGTGTTGTGGCGCACCTTTTTTCAATTCCTGGCTCTCAGGCACCACAGACGTAGGCTAGTCTACGAAGCTACCACGGAGCAAGGCAGAAGGCAACAAGAAGAATGGCTAACGTTATGATGAGACAGAGGGAGTTAGTGATGTCGACATGACGGGATCACCCATGGCCATATATGAGGGAGATGTTCGAAATTGTCAGCATCAAAAAGGATTCCTGGCGAATGCGCTGCGAATTGTGTCACAATGCAGGAAGTGTTGGCTTTCAAGAACTCGCCGTTGAATTTGAGGTATTTGAGGCTACGGGTAAATTACATGTTTTAGTGTTATCTCATGAGCCAATTCAATGTTTTCTGTAATAATATTTTATTTACTATATTTGTTAGGTCTGTAGTCTTAGCATAAAGTCATACGGGTGCACATTGTGCTAGCACATTTACTTTAGTGCAGCACATGTGCTAGCTAATGTTAGCATTATATGATATATGATTATATAGACATATGTTTCATGTTTGTGTGATAAGTATTCACTGAGTTTCAGATGCTTGTGGAGACAGAGACGGCTGAAAGCGCACCCTTCATTCTGTGTCATTTGAGTCATCATTGAGTCTGTGTCGTGTATTTGGCGCCATCTCCTGGTGGTCATATGTAACATTGTGCTTCATGTGGATTATCTAATGATCTATACATCTGATTATCTTGTGTGTGGACTCGATTGAAAGATAATCACAGACTCTAAATAATCATATGTGATGATTTTATGTTTTGTTTATATTGTCTTTAGTGTCGTCCCGTTTCAAACACATTGCACAAAATGCATCTTAATACCAGGTGTAAACAAGGGCAGGTGTATAGACTATATTATTGACTCAAAGGTATGTGTGTGTGTGTGTGTGTGTCACCTTTGGATAGTATCCTGGGTAGAGTTTCTCGGTTACAGGAACAATGTAATCTTTGAGAAATTTGAGCCACTCCTTCTCATATTGTATCTGATTCATGTGAATATCTACAGTTGGAACATTCTCATAACCACCTGCCAACCGCTCGTCCTGAGAGAGAGAGAGACAAGACAGGTGAGCTGTTGTCAATCAAACACAAATAAACACTCACATGGTGGGGTGACTGACCGAGTGTTTTCCTCCAGACCATTCACCGAAATGTTCCATTGTCTCAACGAGTTCGTCACACATTCTGTCAGAGAACGCTGGAAACCAGTACACATCCGGACACGGCTGACACACACATACAGAGACACTTTAAACTGGATTCAATATTAAAGGATTAGTTCATTAGTCATTGTTTACTCACACCTGTGTTGTTATAAGCCTATATGACTATCTTTCTTATTCTTAACACAAAAGGAGAAACTGTAACGATGCGATGGGGAGAACAATAAGACCCAAGAGCAACAGTTGAAAGGATTTATTAATCATAACAATGAGCATTCACTGGGTTGACGAATGTAGAGAATCCCAACAGAGACTGTAATCTCCAATGGCGTGCACGTCGTCGTCACGCAAGTGGCAATCCGTGAAGAGTGTGTTCGCAGGACGAGTGTGTGCGTTAAGGAAGTCAGGAACCGTTGAAGCTTGGTGAGGTGCAGAACAACGCCCAGCCGAGATGAGCGAACTAAACTCCCAACACGCTTGGCAGAGACGAGGTATCCTCCGTGGAAGACAGTACCCACCCCTAGATTAACCTTCCTGGAGGTGAAACTGATCTATGAAGGCGCGGACCAGATGTCCCAAGCTGGGACCCAACATCACTCCTCAGGCCCATAACCCTCCCAGTCAACCAGGTACTGGAACCCTCTGCCCTTCCGCCTGATGTCACGCAGTCTCCTGACCGTGTACGCCGGAGAGCCATCAACAAGACACAGAGGAGGTGGGATGGCTGTAGCAGGGTGTAATTCAGAACGTAATACAGGTTTGATTTTGGAGACGTGGAAAATGGGGGGAATACAAGGTACTTTGAGACGGACCGCCACCGGACTAATGACCTTGGAGATGGGGAAACGGCCCAATAAACTTGGTACCCACCTTATGTGAGGGGATTCGGAGCGGGATGTCCTTAGAGGACAGCCAAACGTTTTGCCCAGACACGTAAGTTGGGGACTTGGCCCGGTGTGCCGACCTTCTCTGGTGGCTTTCCTGGTGCATCGGCACCTCAGCATGAAGGTGTGGACGGACAGAACTTGTACGTCAGGTTCTTCTACGGGGGGGCTGATAATCGAGGATGCACAGGCAGGGTGATAACCCCGTAGACGACGGCTGCAAGGAGTTGTGGTCATTCTCGACCCCCAGACTAAATGATCACTCCAAAAAGATGGATTACGAGAGGCTGCACAGCGCAGAGCATTTCCCTGCTCCTGATTCGCTCAGCTTGCCCATTTGTCTGGGGATGAAACCCAGAGGACAAACTCACCGTAGCCCCCATCTGTTGACAGAATTCTGCACAAAAATGTGAAAAATTGGGGGCCTCTGTCAGAAACCACATCGACCGGGAGGCCATAGATGCGGAAGACGTGGTTCCTGATACCACTGTCTCCCTCGCTGAAGGTAAAACGACTGTGTTGCCATGGGAGGGGGCTTCTATGTCCAGCCTTATGTCGTTTGCTGTCAGGTTTGGACATGGTGTGACTGTGGTGTCCTGTAGCTCCTCTGTGTTTCTACTTGAGTTACAAATACTCAATAAAAAGGCTGGGCATAGAAATGCATCAAACTCTTCAGACATGTTTAGTAAGTTCTGTTCTGTGTTTTGTGTGCAGTTGTGTTGTTCTGTTGTCACTATCACTGTTTTTAGATAAACACAACGAGTTTTCTCTTGAACGCCCCCAATGTCGTGAGGGGTGTGTGAACTGTTGCTCTCGTGTCCTATCATGAACACACACAGGAGATCAACAGTGAACATTTACACTCAATAATACATCAGATATCAGTTTCTCATCAAATATTATCATAACAATCATGAGCTCATGAATAATTAATTAAGACTTCTGATTGACACTTTTGTGTCCTTTTGAAGTTGAAGAGGTGGTCACCATAAACTGCCATTGTGACATCACAGAACACAACATTTATGTATAGGGTTATAACAACACAAGGGTAGAACGAATCCTTTTAGTACTAATAAAATTCATTTAAAAACGCATTTCTTTAGTGTTGTTTGCTAAGCCAATCATTTCTTTTACTACTGCACAAACTCATACAGTTTCACCAAATCAGACAAGAATAAAACTCTTTGAGCTGTAACTTTACTAAGAGATTCAACTTGGTGGAAGAAACAACATTTGTGCTACACTGTTTCACCGCAGGTGTAATTTTAGTGCGTGTGTATAAACTCATCAGTTAATTCTCACCTGTTCAACAACATAATCATCATCCTCAAATATCCTGGAATAATTCTCATGGATATATTTCTCCCTCCAATCCTAAAGCACACACAGACACAGGTTAGTTCAGTTGTTTATCTCATCACGTATGTGTTTAATGCCAGTGAGTCTCACCGCTGGGTTGTCAAATATCTGCCACATGTCTGGATACAGACGACTGATGTTATAGTTACTGGAGGAGACCAGACGACCAAACTCATCTCTGTTCGTCACAAACATAAACACACCCTGCAGGAGAACACACAAACAAACACGCCGGATGTTTCACCAAAAGCACAATATGTTTCAAACACATGAGTGTTGAGATCTACTAGAAAGCATGTTTTTATTTAAGTCTCACCTGCTCGCGGACGCTCTTAGAGAACGTCATGTCGGGATCCATTCCCTCCTGCTGATAGAGAGAGATTGCTGCCAGACGCGTCCGCAGTGTCTCTCCACGAATCAGATACACCTGAGTGATGTACGGGACGTTCCACAGACCACTGAGAGACACAGGTAAACATTTACACACATTAGCACACACTCGACACATTCATAAACATATATGGAGAATATACTCACACTCGTTTGCTCTGCACGATGTCGATATAATCCTCAGATCGGGAATAAAAGCCCTCAGGACTCAAAGCACCCCAGAAGTTTGACCAGAGCTTCCCGTGACGAGACAACATGGGCGCTATCACACCCCTGACACACACACACACACACACACACAGAGAGAGAGAGAGAGAGAGAACATCATCTGTTAAACATTTTAGCACTCTCTAAAAAGTTGAAGCAATTATTTAGATTCATTCTTGTTTCACTCCAGATTCACACCCGTTTCACTCCAGATTCATTCTTGTTTCACTCCAGATTCATTCTTGTTTCACTCCAGATTCACACCCGTTTCACTCCAGATTCATTCTTGTATCACTCCAGATTTATAACAGTTTCACTCCAGATTCATTCTTCTATAACACCAGATTCACACCGGTTTCACTCCAGATTCATTCTTCTATAACACCAGATTCACACCGGTTTCACTCCAGATTCATACCGGTTTCACTCCAGATTCAGTTTTGTATCACTTCTGATTAATTGTTGTTTCACTCCAGATTCATTCTTGTATCACACCAGATTCACACCCATTTCACTCCAGATTTATACCCGTTTCACTCCAGATTCATTCTTGTATAACACCAGATTCACACCCGTTTCACTCCAGATTCATACCTGTATCACTCCAGATTCATACCTGTTTCACTCCAGATTCATACCTGTTTCACTCCAGATTCAGTTTTGTATCACTTCTGATTAATTGCTGTTTCACTCCAGATTCACACCTGTATCACTCCAGATTCACACCTGTATCACTCCAGATTCACACCTGTATCACTCCAGATTCACACCCATTTTACTCCAGATTCAGTTTTGTATCACTTCTGATTAATTGCTGTTTCACTCCAGATTCATACCTGTATCACTCCAGATTCACACCTGTATCACTCCAGATTCACACCCGTTTTACTCTAGATTCAGTTTTGTATCACTTCTGATTAATTGCTGTATCACTCCAGATTCACACCTGTATCACTCCAGATTCACACCTGTATCACTCCAGATTCACACCTGTATCACTCCAGATTCACACCTGTATCACTCCAGATTCACACCCATTTTACTCCAGATTCAGTTTTGTATCACTTCTGATTAATTGCTGTTTCACTCCAGATTCACTTCCATTTTATGCTTGATTCAGTCTCGCTTCACCCCTGTAAAATGTGAAATGCTAACACTGTAGAATTGTGTGCCGTTTACTCACTTGTTCTCTTCGATGAGAATCCTTAAAACATCTAGATTAGTCAGAGCAACATCAGAGTCTATACTGAAGAAATAATCACATTTCACATCCTTCTTACACGCCTCCCTAAAAACACACACACACACACACAGTCAGCTGTAGAGTTATGGGAAAGATCAATATAAATATCAAATAAAAATGAAAGAGGGGTTTGTGTGTGTATTTACACTGCCATGGTTCTGGCCTGGTCCTGCTGAAGGTTCTCCTCTGGTCCAATTATTTTCGCCCCAGGGAACAGTGATCGATGACGCGTCCAGAACCGTTCCACATGCTGCTCATGATAGACAACCTGCACGCATACACAAACACGGGCGTGAGCAGGCGTGCTGCTTGAAGATTGTCATTAGTGCATGCAAGAACATTTAACATTGTTGTGTATGTTGTCAAGCATGTGTATGTGCGTTTACATACATTGTTGTGAATGAAGAGTCGTAAACGTGTATGTGGGTAGTTCAGTTTTGCGAGTCTCTCCAGAAATTCTTCTAGAAACGGTGTCGGTTGCTCAATAAATACAGCAATATGAACCAGCGGCATCTCCTCGTCCTACACAACAACATTCACAATACATATCCATTACAACTTCATCCTGTTTTAGATTTGTGTTGCTCCTTTAGCTATGATGGTTGTGTTATTATTGTTTAGAGTGGTTGGACACTCACAGATAGTTGACTCAGATCCAGAAGATCATCATCACAGATTCCACAGCCGTGCTCATATGTCCACGCTGACGGCACGTAATTACCCAGATAATTCAGCTGGAGCTACACACAAACACACACTGATTAGCATTAATAGCATGAAGCTATGCATTGTTAGCACGTTTTAGCATGTAGCTATGGGGTTGCTAGCATGTTTTAACATGCAGACATTGCTAACACGTTGCTAGGCATTTCTAGCATGTTTTAGCATGTAGCTAGGTGTTGCTAACATGTTTCTATCATGTTTTAACATGTAGCTAGGTGTTGCTAACATGTTTCTATCATGTTTTAACATGTAGCTAGGTGTTGTTAACATGTTTCTATCATGTTTTAACATGTAGCTAGGTGTTGCTAACATGTATCTATCATGTTTTAACATGTAGCTAGGTGTTGCTAACATGTTTCTATCATGTTTAACATGTAGCTAGGTGTTGCTAACATGTTTCTATCATGTTTTAACATGTAGCTAGGTGTTGCTAACATGTTTCTATCATATTTTAACATGTAGCTAGTTGTTGCTAACATGTTTCTATCATGTTTTAACATGTAGCTAGGTGTTTCTAACATGTAGCTAGGTGTTTCTAACATGTAGCTAGGTGTTTCTAACATGTTTCTATCATGTTTTAACATGTAGCTAGGTGTTGTTAACATGTATCTATCATGTTTTAACATGTAGCTAGGTGTTGCTAACATGTTTCTATCATGTTTTAGCATGTAGCTAGGTGTTGCTAGTATGTTTCTATCATGTTTTAACATGTAGCTAGGTGTTGCTAACATGTTTCTATCACGTTTTAACATGTAGCTAGGTGTTGCTAACATGTTTCTATCACGTTTTAACATGTAGCTAGGTGTTGCTAACATGTTTCTAACATGTTTTAACATGTAGCTAGGAGTTGCTAACATGTTTATCATGTTTTAACATGTAGCTAGGCAGTGTTAGCATGTTTTTAGAGTGATAGATTGAAAAGGACTGATGGAAAGATGGTAAAAAAGAGCGATAGAGTAGTAGACAGACAGAAAAGTGATAGATAGATAGCTAGATAGATAGATAGATAGACAGATAAATAGTAAAAAGCAGGAAAGAGAAAAAAAGATAAATAATGATAGAAAAAGTGAGAGAGGGAGAGAGAGATAGAGTAAGGGCCCAAACATACTTCACGCAAGTACTCAAACGCAGACGCGAGCGCTAACTTGTGGTCTCGTTGTACAGACATTACATGCAGTCTTGCGTTGCTCTGGCGGTTACAAACCTTGGACCACAAGGGGGCGAAAGAGTTTTTTAGGCCCCACGAAACCGGATGTGGTGGAATCAACATGTCGACAGTTGAGGAGTACAGCGTGTACTTCCGTTAGTTTATGATTTGCGCTGACACATTTCGTGATGCGTATGTTCAACACTTGTATCTTAATGTACATATTAACACAGCCTGAGGTGACGGTAAAGCATTCAACTCACATGTGAAAAGTGCTGTCTTCACTGAAGCTTCGGCAGCAGCCACATTCTTTATTATTGACGTTTTGTTAACTCCGCTCCTTCCGCTATGTACGGCAAACTGTGTGCACTGAGTGTATGAAGCGTCCAACGTTCACACTCCGTTGTGACGGCTGAAAAGTGCATCATCCGGGTACTTAACATACACTTCCTTAACTGCATTTTCAGTGTAAACATACAACTGGCATTACTTGCAAGTGTGCAGTTGGGGATGTTTTTGATCGCCCGCTGTGTGGAAACCGTAATCCGATCAGTTAGAAAAGTAATACGCACCCGAGTCTAAAGGTCTGTGACGCAGCATGAAAGATCTACAATGAGTTGGTGTCTAATAGTTTATTGTGGAATATGTGAAGGTCTGGATATTAAAGGAGGGGTATATTTCACAGAGGGATTACTGTGCACAATGTTTACGTTACCTTAGTCGGCCCGTTGCCATGGATAACGACAGGAAGTGTGTCATAGGCCACGTTCCGAGCCCGGACTCGAGATTTCTCAAACTTCAGGACTACTTCCTCTGGAAAAACACACAAACACTTTATTTGTGTGTGTTTATGTTTGTATGTGTTTATCTGAGTGTGTGTGAGTATGTGTATGAGTGTGTGTGTGGGAGTATGTGTGTTTGTTTATGTTTGTATGTGTTTATCTGAGTGTGTGTGAGTATGTGTATGAGTGTGTGTGTGGGAGTATGTGTGTTTGTTTATGTTTGTATGTGTTTATCTGAGTGTGTGTGAGTATGTGTATGAGTGTGGGAGTATGTGTGTTTGTTTATGTTTGTATGTGTTTATCTGAGTGTGTGTGAGTATGTGTATGAGTGTGTGTGTGGGAGTATGTGTGTTTGTTTATGTTTGTATGTGTTTATCTGAGTGTGTGTGAGTATATGTATGAGTGTGTGTGTGGGAGTATGTGTGTTTGTGTGTGTTTATTTGTGGGTGTGTGTGTTTGTTTATGTGTGTTTATTTGTGTGTGTGTGTAAGAGTACGTGTATGAGTGTGAGTGTGTGTGGGAGAATGTGTGTTTGTGTGTGTGTTTGTTTATGTTTGTGTGTGTTTATTTGTGTGTGTGTGTGTGTGTGTGTATGAGTGTGTGTGGGAGAATGTGTGTTTGTTTATGTTTGTGTGTGTTTGTTTATTTGTGTGTGTGTGTATGAGTATGTGTATGAGTGTGAGTGTCTGGGAGTATCTGTGTTTGTTTATTTGTGTGTGTTTGTTTATGTTTGTGTGTGTTTATTTGTGTGTGTTTGTTTATGTTTGTGTGTGTTTATTTGTGTGTGTGTGTGTGTGTATGAGTGTGTGTGTTTGTTTATGTTTGTGTGTGTTTGTTTATTTGTGTGTGTGTGTATGAGTATGTGTATGAGTGTGAGTGTCTGGGAGTATCTGTGTTTGTTTATTTGTGTGTGTTTGTTTATGTTTGTGTGTGTTTATTTGTGTGTGTGTGTGTGTGTGTATGAGTGTGTGTGGGAGAATGTGTGTTTGTTTATTTGTGTGTGTGTGTGTATGAGTATGTGTATGAGTGTCTGGGAGTATCTGTTTGTTTATTTGTGTGTGTTTGTTTATGTTTGTGTGTGTTTATTTGTGTGTGTGTGTGTGAGAGTATGTGTGTGTATATGAGTGTGTGTATATGAGTGTGTGTGTGTGAGTGTGTGTGTGTGTATGAGTGTGTGTGTGTGAGTGTGTGTATATGAGTGTGTGTGTATGAGTGTGTGTGTGTGAGTGTGTGTGTGTATAT
>NC_068300.1:857449-912449 GCF_025860055.1 Xyrauchen texanus
AGTGTGTGTGAATATATGAGTGTGTATATGAGTGTGTGTGAATATATGAGTGTGTGTGAATATATGAGTGTGTGTGAATATATGAGTGTGTGTGAATATATGAGTGTGTGTGAATATATGAGTGTGTATATGAGTGTGTGTGAATATATGAGTGTGTGTGAATATATGAGTGTGTGTGAATATATGAGTGTGTGTGAATATATGAGTGTGTATATGAGTGTGTGTGAATATATGAGTGTGTATATGAGTGTGTGTGAATATATGAGTGTGTGTGAATATGAGTGTGTGTGAATATATGAGTGTGTGTGAATATATGAGTGTGTATGAATATATGAGTGTGTATGAATATATGAGTGTGTGTGAATATATGAGTGTGTGTGAATATATGAGTGTGTGTGAATATATGAGTGTGTGTGAATATATGAGTGTGTGTGAATATATGAGTGTGTGTGAATATATGAGTGTGTGTGAATATATGAGTGTGTGTGAATATATGAGTGTGTATATGAGTGTGTGTGAATATATGAGTGTGTGTGAATATATGAGTGTGTATATGAGTGTGTGTGAATATATGAGTGTGTATATGAGTGTGTGTGAATATATGAGTGTGTGTGAATATATGAGTGTGTGTGAATATATGAGTGTGTATATGAGTGTGTGTGAATATATGAGTGTGTGTGATATATGAGTGTGTGTGAATATATGAGTGTGTGTATATATGAGTGTGAATATATGAGTGTGTGTGAATATATGATGTGTGTGAATATATGAGTGTGTGTGAATATATGAGTGTGTATATGAGTGTGTGTGAATATATGAGTGTGTGTGAATATATGAGTGTGTATATGAGTGTGTGTGAATATATGAGTGTGTATATGAGTGTGTGTGAATATATGAGTGTGTATATGAGTGTGTGTGAATATATGAGTGTGTATATGAGTGTGTGTGAATATATGAGTGTGTGTGAATATATGAGTGTGTGTGAATATATGAGTGTGTATATGAGTGTGTGTGAATATATGAGTGTGTATATGAGTGTGTGTGAATATATGAGTGTGTGTGAATATATGAGTGTGTATATGAGTGTGTGTGAATATATGAGTGTGTGTGAATATATGAGTGTGTATATGAGTGTGTGTGAATATATGAGTGTGTATATGAGTGTGTGTGAATATATGAGTGTGTATATGAGTGTGTGTGAATATATGAGTGTGTGTGAATATATGAGTGTGTGTGAATATATGAGTGTGTATATGAGTGTGTGTGAATATATGAGTGTGTGTGAATATATGAGTGTGTATATGAGTGTGTGTGAATATATGAGTGTGTATATGAGTGTGTGTGAATATATGAGTGTGTGTGAATATATGAGTGTGTGTGAATATATGAGTGTGTATATGAGTGTGTGTGAATATATGAGTGTGTATATGAGTGTGTGTGAATATATGAGTGTGTGTGAATATATGAGTGTGTATATGAGTGTGTGTGTATATGAGTGTGTGTGAATATATGAGTGTGTATATGAGTGTGTGTGAATATATGAGTGTGTGTGAATATATGAGTGTGTATATGAGTGTGTGTGAATATATGAGTGTGTATATGAGTGTGTGTGAATATATGAGTGTGTATATGAGTGTGTGTGAATATATGAGTGTGTATATGAGTGTGTGTGAATATATGAGTGTGTATATGAGTGTGTGTGAATATATGAGTGTGTGTGAATATATGAGTGTGTATGAGTGTGTGTGTGTATGAGTGTGTGTGTGTGTGAGTGTACCTATAGCTCCATTAAGGTTCTGAAATATGTAGGATTTGTGGTCCAGTGTAATGTTGAACTTTCTCTGGAAAACAGAAACTGGATTTAGCATGAACAGCTTCATATGAAAACACACAATGGACTCCAAAACTCACCGACATCCACAGAACTCAACGCACTCATTGAAATAATTATTCTGCAGAAATATTATAATCTAACTGTACTTTATATTACTTTGCCACAGTTATATTGAGCGGAATTAAAAAATTAAAAAATAGATTCAATTTAATTATTAATTAAATATACCCAAATTGTTTCAGAATCTAATGGAATTGTTTTAAGCAATTAGACGATTTTCTATAATCCACTTTTAATTCTGCACCAAAATACATATTATTTATTTCAGGTTATCAAGTAAACAGTCAGAAACTGAAAAAGTCACAAAATGTAAAATAAAACGAACTTTTATGTAATAATTAGGGCTGTCAATCCATTACAAATTTGAATCAAATTAATTAAACGATGTTCCGATTAATTAATCGCCATATTATTGATCATAAGTCAATCATTGACACACAGTTCACAGTAATCCATTACACAAGTGAATTTATCAATCAGAGATTATGATGCTTGTTTAAGGACCGTCAATGAACACCTGCGTCAGACATGCTTGTGTAGCGTCTCGGGTGTGTTGCGTCATAAATATACATTATTTAGGTCACTGTTTCAAGTTAAATATAGTTTAATACTCAATCTTTAAACACATCTTGAGATCTCTTAGTTCAGATTTGTGCTCCATCAAATGTTTTGAACGCAAGAATGTAACTCATGTTTGTGTTGTTCTGCTGAAGCGTTTCTTCACTGTATAAACTGTGTGTTGCTCATACAGCTGAAGTTTCACTTACTGCCCCCTGGAGTAAACAGGTGGTACTACACGCATTTCTCAGTGCAATTAATTGCGTAAATGTTTTTAACGCATTATTTTTTATAAAATTAAATCGCACTGAATTAACGTGTTACATATTGTAATCTTATTAAGTACCAATTAACCCTTTAAGTACTGAAGGATTTGTTTAAAGATTTCCTGTTTCAACGGCATATAACTTGACCAAAAAAAAAATACAAAAAAGGAATTTCAAGTGTTTGGTATCATGGTTAAGAAACTTTTTCAATTTCTTTAATGATATGGCTATTATAATGCATTCTACCTGCTGAAAAATCAAAGCTGTAGTCAAAAAAGCACTTTTTTTTTCATATTTGACAGATTTTACATTGTATATCTCTGGGTGTAAATAAGGTGCATCCCAATCATGTCAACTGTAACAGAGTAAAAGTTTGTGTTGATACGACAAAGCAATCAAAAGTTATAACATTACAAATATAATGTATCATAGTGTCCAAAAACATCTCCAAACAAATAAAAGATAATAATTGTACATAAGAACTAATTACACATGCAAACACAACAATGACTAAAGGTTTGCATAGCATGCAGACATGATTTTAGTCATGAGATTTCACAGAATGAGTTTCATTCTGTGTCATTTGAGTCATCATTGAGTCTGTGTCGTGTGTTTGGCGCCATCTCCTGGTGGTCATATGTAACATTGTGCTTCATGTGGATTATCTAATGATCTATACATCTGATGTGAGTGTGTGTGGACTCAATTGAAAGATAATCACAGACTCTAAATAATGAAATGTGATGTTTTATGTTCCATAAATTTTTCGTGAAGTTATAAGCAGAAACGCGGCATATCGGCAACACCAACATAATTGTTAAAGACATATATTTAGCTGTTACTCGCTATATTTTAGTCTGTGAGTAAAACAAATAGGCTGGTTGTATTTTACTCTTTGAGATCTTTCCAACAACATATGACACATGAATATTTGATCAGTTTGATGTTTTTACTAAATGCAATATTATGCACATTTCAAAGCACTCGTGCAATTTTGGTCATAATATCTATATGCATTGGAAAGTAGATCTTCTAATCTATCAAATTATTCATATTTTGTGTTGGTCAAGACTGCAGTTATTAATATATTGCCTTTTTTTTGTTTCGCGCACCCGTCGGCAGGTGGGTTAAATACGATTCAATTATAGTAGTTCAATACGATATATAAATATTATACTATTCCTTTAAAAAAAATACTATTAGTGGTAACAGTCCAGCTAAAGAGCCACTATCAACACACAATCATACACACCCTCTGCTCTTTATCCAGGTAGATGCGTGTGTAAAACAGCTGGTCGTCATCGTCGTCTTTGAATTTCCACTGTTGCACAATCGAGTAAATCTCAGAAGCGTAGCCAATAAAACCTACACAGACAAACACAATAACATGGTCATCAGCTGTTATGACTCGGGATGTTCAGCTTTACACAATCTCTTCTGTCTTACCTCCAGAGTTGAGGTAGCGTTTGCCGTTATGCACCACCGGGTATTTTGAAGCGAGTCTTTGGTCTGGCCAACAGAATCCCTCCGCAGAGAAAATCACACGATGAGCAAAATAAGAAAACTTCTTGAGCAGCTCGTCTGGACCGCTGGCTAAAATCACATCATAACTGCACACACGATTAAAACACACATTAGTTTTGACTCGTCCCTCATGGTTACAGTAAATGCACTTATAACAGAAGTCTATGGGGCACAATATATTCCCACCTGTCTACAAACATGATGACTGTGTTTCGTTTGTCTTTGTGTTTCTCTAGCTCTTTCTTCAGCCAGCGAACCTTCTGCCCACCACCAACAGTCCTGGCCACATCACCCCCCCTCCACTCCTCGCCCAGACCCAGAACCTGCACAACACAAACACACATGTGAGATGAGCTAACGGAGCCGCAGATGAGATCTGGAGGTTAAATGGCTGGATGTGGCACCTGAACGGTGTAGTTGAACTGTCTGATTGTCCTCATGAACCTCATGTAGCCATCAGTCACTTCTGTAGCTGCGGTGATCACCAACAGCCCGTCTGCAGAGACACAAACGGAGGTCATTCCTACTGTTTATCATCAGAGTGCGGCCACTGACCAAACACAATCAAGTATTCCAGAGAGACGTGGAATAAAAGTCTTTAAACGGAGAGCAGTTACCAAATCCAAACAAACACATCTGACGATATATGACGACGATGTGCATTGATACATAAAACAAGAGCTGGATTTGAAAACGAGGCGTCTGCATTAGTGATATATCGGCCGATATTTGGCCATTTTGCGATGGTCAAATCGGCCGATAACTGCGTTCGCATCGGTCGACCACTAGTTTGCATGACCTCTCCAAACTAATAAAAGATAATAATTGTACATAAGAACTAATTACACATGCAAACACAACAATGACTAAAGGTTTGCATAGCATGCAGACATGATTTTAGTCATGAGATTTCACAGAATGAGTTTCATTCTGTGTCATCTGAGTCATCATTGAGTCTGTGTCGTGTATTTGGCGCCATCTCCTGGTGGTCATATGTAACATTGTGCTTCATGTGGATTATCTAATGATCTATACATCTGATTATCTTGTGTGTGGACTCGATTGAAATATAATCACAGACTAAAAATAATCATATGTGATATTTTATGTATATGAAGTTATAAGCAGAAATGCGGCATTTAAGCAACACTAAACATAATTGTCAAAGACATATTTAGCTGTTACTTGCTATATTTTCATCTGTGAGTAAAACAAATACTCTGGTTGTATTTTACTCTTTGAGATCTTTCCAACAACATATGACACATGAATATTTGAGGAGTTTGATGTTTTTACTGATTGCAATAATACGTACAGTTTAATTTGTATACAGCTTACAGAGTTCATTTCGACTCGTTCCTCCTTTTCTTTAAATGTGTGTTCCAGTGTCTCTTCCAATGGAAGTCAATTTTTGGAGGATTTAAAGGCACTTACATTAATTCTACAGTTAAAACTTGTGTTATTTGAGCTGTACATTTGTTTAAATCTTCCTTTTTACGGTGGTTTTGGGGTTTGTTGACGTTACATCGTCATGGCAACAGAGTTGTATAATTGTCTATAACTTGAACAATTCTATAAATTAAGAAATATTGTTCTTCTTGTTCATTCATGATGCATTTAATAATGTGAACATAAAGGAATTGTGAAGTGTTGTCAATATTATCTGCATGTGATGACACTTCACCAGAAACTACTCATGCTCAAAATAGTACCATAAAAAGTTTTATTTGTCATTTTCACAACAACACAACATACCGAAACACCTGCTGACATGAATGAAATGTGTTACATATGTTACATTGGCGATACATCAGAAAATAATCAACTAGCAATTAGGCGCTAATTTGCCAACGTTTCCAAAGATCATCTGATTCTAAAAGCAGTGTAGTGTGTATCCAATTACAAAGTAATTCGTTACTGTAATCTAATTACTTTTAAGTAAAAAAGTAGTGTAATATATTACATTTGAAATTCTTGTAAACAGATTACAGTTACTAACTTTCAGTTAAAGTAATTACTTTTAAGTGCATTACCTACACTTAAGTAATCGGAGTAATTCAAAGATGAATTCATATGTACGTCTGTTAGCGTTTCTATAAGAGCTGAACGGTGACATATTTAAACGTTTTAAATTTGAGCGGAAAACCAAAAACTGTAAAAGGAACTGTGATTTAGAAAGTAACTTAAGTACAATTATTAGTAATGCGATTACTTTTTAGATGAAGTAATCAGTAAAGTAATCTGATCATTTTTGTTTATAAGTAATTAGTCATTTGTAGTGGATTCGTTATTTTGCTAAACTTACTAACCGATTTAGCATCACTAAATGTATTGTGCAAGTGTCGAATGCAGTCAACGGCAGACGAGGACCGTCCGTAAGCCGAGAAAATCTGTGTCCTCGTCTCCTGTTGACTGTATTAAACGTGTGAGTGAATACGAATGCATTCGACACATGCGCAATAACATTTTGTGATACTGTTTCAGTACAGATACAGCAATCACATGCGCCGACGATGTGTACAGACGAGGGTCAGGTTACGTTCTGACGATATTTGCGTTATGCAAACTGCGCGTTCCGATCAGCAACGTGGACAACCGAAGTATACTTTAGCCTATTCATATTTCGCTCGTGGTCAAAAGAGAATACTTTGAAAGGCTGAATGCACGACCGGTGCGAGACGACCTGGACTTCTTCCTTGCTGAGCCTTTCAGGTGATGTCCATATAGGACTGGTTTTGCTGTGGATCTAGATACTCGTCCACCTGTTTCCTCCAGCATCTTCACAAGCTCCTTTGCTGTTGTTCTGGGATTGATTTGCACTTTTCACACAAACTACGTTCATCTCTAGGAGACAGAATGCATCTCCTTCCTGAGCGGTGTGATGACTGTGTGGTCACATGGTGTTTATACTTGTGTACTATTGTACAGATGAACGTGGCACCTTCAGGGGTTTGGAAATTGCTCCCAAGCATGAACCAGACTCGTGGAGGTCCACAATGTTTTTCTGGTCTTGTGTGATTTCTTTTGATTTTGCCATGATGCCAAGCAAAGAGGATGTAAAATACATCCTCAGGTACACCTCCAATTCAGGTACACCTCCTATCAGAAGCTAACTGGCTAAAGGCTTGACATAATTTCTGGAATTTTCCAAGCTGCTTAAAGGCACTGTTAACTTAGTGTATATGTATATATAAATATATATAATATCATAGATCATAGTTGTTATATACTGTTGTAAAACTATGGTAAATGTTCATTAGGGATGTATAAAGGCCACAATGCTTTAAATCTTCAGAGTTAAACCGGAGAAGACCGCGAGAAACTCAAATCCAGATCACAGAAGATCCAGAATGTTCCACAGGAGGATCTGAGTTTGAGTTTCTCACGGTTCTGTTAGGAGGTCCGCAATGTTCTGAATGTCCATCACGCTTTCTCATCTGTAATTATCACTATAGATGCAGGTCGGGTCGAAAATGGTTTGACTGGACATTTAAATGCAAGACAAACTAACGGCTGACACAGACTGTAATGTAACGGATCTTGTACCTGGTGTTCCGGGTCGCGGCTCGGTTCGGCAGAGCTGAAGAAAGCTCAGAATCATCACCAGAATCATCGCGCTCGAGGGTCACCGCACTATCTCGACTCGCTCCGGTTCTCCGGGTTCGGATCAGCTGTCCGGTTGCTCGAGCGTAGAACTATCCCGAACTTCGCGGAAGGACGGCAGGAATGTTGGGGTCTGCCTGTGGAAACGCCCCGTTTCCGCTACGTCGCCGTATGAGCGTGCAGCAGAAGATGACGGACAGGGAAGCAGCCAATAGGAAAAGAGAATGCGACGCAGTTGACCAATCAGAGTCAGACAAATGAAAATCAAGTCTTCTGAAATATCACGTCCCTCGGCTACAGAAACAGAGGTGTGTGTGTGTGTGAGGAGTGCCACGTTTTAGAAATAGCTCAAGGGGTGTGTGAATAATATTTCTAAATATAAATATGTAAATCCTATATACTGTATTTATATATATGTGTGTGTATATATATATATATATATATATATATATATATATATATATATATATATATATATATATATATTTTTTTTTTTTTTTTTTTTTTTGAAGGTTAAAATTCTGTGAAAATGTATATTGTGAATGACAAACATAATATAAAGAATATTTTATCATTTAATAATCATAATTAATTGTCTGTATGTTTCCATAGTAAGTGATTTTATCACAGTAAAATCATGTTAACACACATATTGTTTACATCTTGTGTGTATACTTTTTAAACAGCGAGTATTTTAATGTTTACAGATTAAATCCCATTGACTTCTATTGGAAGTGTCTCACTGGAACACAGATTTAAAAAAAATTATATAGGTTTTTAATTTTATCCCGTTTTGGAATTGGAATTTTGGAATGCGCAATTCCCACTACTTAGTAGGTCCTTGTGATGTCGCGGTTACTCACGTCAATCCGGGTGGCAGAGGACAAGTCTCAGTTGCCTCAGTGTCAGAGACCGTCAATCCGCGCATCTTATCACGTGACTCGTGAACTCACCACACACCCCATTGAGAGAACCACTAATCACCACCACGAGGAGGTTACCCCATGTGACTCTACACTCCCTAGCAACTGGAACAATTTGGTTGCTAAGGAGACCTGTCTGGAGTCACTCACCACGACCTGGATTCAAACTCACGACTCCAGGTGTGATAGTCAGCATCAATACTCGCTGAGATACCAAGCCTCCCCCCCCACTGTAACACAGATTTAATGCAAAGAAGGGATGAGTAGAAATGCTTAACTTGTATTGAACCTGGAATTATTCATCACTTTCCATCATAACTTAAAAATCTTCATTATCCTAAAGCTTAATTTATTTAATGAGAGATCTGACTTTTGGACACCACTGTACATTCTTTTACACATCCAGTCAAAAGTTTGGGAACACCTGCTCATTCTTTATTATTATTATTTACCACAGTTTTGGTTTGAAAGCAGCGGCTTCCTTCATGATGTCCTGCCATGGACACCATACCTGTTTAATGTTTTCTGTACAGTAGACTCATGAACAGAGATGTTCACCAGTTCCAATGATTCCTACAAGTCTTTATCGTTTACTTTATTAACTCGATTAGCATTCTGCGGTGTGTCCTTTAAGTCATCTTGACTGGACGGCCACTTCTAGAGAGAGTACCTATAGTAGGCAAGGCAAGTTTATTTATATAGCACATTTCATACACAATGGTAATTCAAAGTGCTTTACATAGAAGAGATTAAAATAAGAA
The DNA here is from genome assembly GCF_025860055.1 of Xyrauchen texanus. Classification (NCBI taxonomy): domain Eukaryota; kingdom Metazoa; phylum Chordata; class Actinopteri; order Cypriniformes; family Catostomidae; genus Xyrauchen; species Xyrauchen texanus. Next base: position 866,979 of record NC_068300.1, read on the forward strand.
TAAAAAATAAGAATAATTGAAACAGTTTAGAATATAAAATAAAATACAGTACAAACAGTCGGACACACAGTGGCACAGTGCTTATTCAGTAAACGCACAGCTAAACAGATGTATTTTGAGTCTGGATTTGAATGTGACTACTGTAGGAGCACATCTGATTTCTTCTGGAAGCTGGTTCCAGCTGCGGCTGGCATAATAGTTAAAAGCAGACTCTCCTTGCTTAGAGTGAACCCTTGGTATTTCTAGCTGATGTGATCCTAATGATCTGAGTGATCTGTTGGGTTTATATTCAGTGAGCATATGTACTAGATCATCTCCATTTATAGACAGTTTGTCTAACTGTGGACAGATGAATATCTAACGGCCACTTCTAGTGAGAGTACCTATAGTACTAAATCATCTCCATTTATAGACAGTTTGTCTAACTGTGGACAGATGAATATCTAACGGCCACTTCTAGTGAGAGTACCTATAGTACTAAATCATCTCCATTTATAGACAGTTTGTCTCACTGTGGACAGATGAATATCTAACGGCCACTTCTAGTGAGAGTACCTATAGTACTAAATCATCTCCATTTATAGACAGTTTGTCTCACTGTGGACAGATGAATATCTAACGGCCACTTCTAGTGAGAGTACCTATAGTACTAAATCATCTCCATTTATAGACAGTTTGTCTCACTGTGGACAGATGAATATCTAACGGCCACTTCTAGTGAGAGTACCTATAGTACTAAATCATCTCCATTTATAGACAGTTTGTCTCACTGTGGACAGATGAATATCTAGCGGCCACTTCTAGAGAGAGTACCTATAGTACTAAATCATCTCCATTTATAGACAGTTTGTCTCACTGTGAACAGATGAATATCTAACGGCCACTTCTAGTGAGAGTACCTATAGTACTAAATCACCTCCATTTATAGACAGTTTGTCTAACTGTGGACAGATGAATATCTAACGGCCACTTCTAGAGAGAGTACCTATAGTACTATATCATCTCCATTTATAGACAGTTTGTCTAACTGTGCACAGATGAATATCTAACGGCCACTTCCAGAGAGAGTACCTATAGTACTAAATCATCTCCATTTATAGACAGTTTGTCTAACTGTGGACAGATGAATATCTAACGGTCACTTCTAGAGAGAGTACCTATAGTACTAAATCATCTCCATTTATAGACAGTTTGTCTAACTGTGGACAGATGAATATCTAACGGCCACTTCTAGTGAGAGTACCTATAGTACTAAATCATCTCCATTTATAGACAGTTTGTCTAACTGTGCACAGATGAATATCTAACGGCCACTTCCAGAGAGAGTACCTATAGTACTAAATCATCTCCATTTTTAGACAGTTTGTCTAACTGTGGACAGATGAATATCTAACGGTCACTTCTAGAGAGAGTACCTATAGTACTAAATCTTCTCCATTTATAGACAGTTTGTCTAACTGTGCCAAATGAATATCTAACGGTCAATTCTAGAGAGAGTACCTATAGTACTAAATCATCTCCATTTATAGACAGTTTGTCTAACTGTGGACAGATGAATATCTAACGGCCACTTCTAGTGAGAGTACCTATAGTACTAAATCACCTCCATTTATAGACAGTTTGTCTCACTGTGAACAGATGAATATCTAACGGCCACTTCTAGTGAGAGTACCTATAGTACTAAATCACCTCCATTTATAGACAGTTTGTCTAACTGTGCACAGATGAATATCTAACGGCCACTTCCAGAGAGAGTACCTATAGTACTAAATCATCTCCATTTATAGACAGTTTGTCTAACTGTGGACAGATGAATATCTAACGGCCACTTCTAGAGAGAGTACCTATAGTACTAAATCATCTCCATTTATAGACAGTTTGTCTCACTGTGGACAGATGAATATCTAACGGTCACTTCTAGAGAGAGTACCTATAGTACTAAATCATCTCCATTTATAGACAGTTTGTCTAACTGTGACAGATGAATATCTAACGGTCAATTCTAGAGAGAGTACCTATAGTACTAAATCATCTCCATTTATAGACAGTTTGTCTAACTGTGGACAGATGAATATCTAATGGCCACTTCTAGTGAGAGTACCTATAGTACTAAATCACCTCCATTTATAGACAGTTTGTCTCACTGTGAACAGATGAATATCTAACGGCCACTTCTAGTGAGAGTACCTATAGTACTAAATCACCTCCATTTATAGACAGTTTGTCTAACTGTGCACAGATGAATATCTAACGGCCACTTCTAGTGAGAGTACCTATAGTACTAAATCATCTCCATTTATAGACAGTTTGTCTAACTGTGGACAGATGAATATCTAACGGCCACTTCTAGTGAGAGTACCTATAGTACTAAATCATCTCCATTTATAGACAGTTTGTATGGCAAGCCGATTTAACTTTTATTCATTTCCAGGATATGAATTCTTGATATCAACAATTCAATTTTCACTAGTTAAAATGATAGTTATTGATATCAGGAATTCGATATCTACTAGTAACAATGGAAATTTTTGATATCAGAAATTAAATTTCCACAAGTAGCTAATTCTTGATATCAACAATTACATTTTTACTAGTTAAATGCTTATTCTAGATATCAAGAATTGTATTTCAACTAGTAAAAACTATAATTCTTGATATCTGTAATTGTATTTTCACTAGTGAAATGTCACCATAGGCTGCCATTCAAAATCAATTGTTGATATCAAGAATTGATTTCTTACTAGTTATAATTCGAATACACATATCAGCTTTGTATTTATATCATTTTTGATATCAATAATTACATTGTTACTAGTAAAAATGTGAATTCTTGATATCAAGAATTACGTGGTTACTAGTAAAAATTTATATTCTAGATATCAACAATTGAATTGCTACTAGTAAAAATTTTAATTTTTGATATCTGAAAATGTATTTCTGATATCAATATAATTTCAGATATCTAAAATGGCTTTCTTACTAGTAACAATCACATTCATGATATCAGAAATGAACATTGTCACTAGTGAAAATGGAATTATTGAGATCAAAAATGAACATTGTTACTAGTAGCAGTTCAATTGTTGATATCAAGAATAGACATTTCAACTAGTGACAATTGAATTCTTGATATCAAAAATAAAGGTTTTTACTAGTACGAATTGTATTTCTGATATGTGAAATTGGAATTTCAACAAGTAAGAAATCAATTCTTGATATCAACAATTGATTTTGAATGGCAGCCTATGGTGACATTTCACTAGTGAAAATACAATTACAGATATCAAGAATTATAGTTTTTACTAGTTGAAATACAATTCTTGATATCTAGAATGAGCATTTAACTAGTAAAAATGTAATTGTTGATATCAAGAATTAGCATTGTTACTAGTGGAAATTTAATTTCTGATATCAAAAACTGCCATTGATACTAGTAGATATCGAATTCCTGATATCAACAATTATCATTTTAACTAGTGAAAACTGAATTATTGATATCAAGAATTCATATGCTGGAAATGAATAAAAGTTAAAACGGCTTGCCATACAGTTTGTGTAACTGTGGACAGATGAATATCTAACAGTCACTTCTAGAGAGAGTACCTATAGTACTAAAACACCTCCATTTATAGACAGTTTGTCTAACTGTGGACAGATGAATATCTAACGGCCACTTCTAGTGAGAGTACCTATAGTACTAAATCATCTCCATTTATAGACAGTTTGTCTAACTGTGGACAGATGAATATCTAACGGCCACTTCTAATGAGAGTACCTATAGTACTAAATCATCTCCATTTATAGACAGTTTGTCTAACTGTGAACAGATGAATATCTAACGGACACTTCTAGAGAGAGTACCTATAGTACTAAAACACCTCCATTTATAGACAGTTTGTCTAACTGTGGACAGATGAATATCTAACGGACACTTCTAGTGAGAGTACCTATAGTACTAAATCATCTCCATTTATAGACAGTTTGACTGTGAACAGATGAATATCTAACGGCCACTTCTAGAGAGAGTACCTATAGTACTAAATCTCCTCCATTTATAGACAGTTTGTCTAACTGTGGACAGATGAATATCTAACGGCCACTTCTAGTGAGAGTACCTATAGTACTAAATCTCCTCCATTTATAGACAGTTTGTCTAACTGTGGACAGATGAATATCTAACGGCCACTTCTAATGAGAGTACCTATAGTACTAAATCACCTCCATTTATAGACAGTTTGTCTAACTGTGACAGATGAATATCTAACGGCCACTTCTAGTGAGAGTACCTATAGTACTAAATCATCTCCATTTATAGACAGTTTGTCTAACTGTGGACAGATGAATCTCTAACAGCCACTTCTAGTGAGAGTACCTATAGTACTAAATCACCTCCATTTATTGACAGTTTGTCTAACTGTGACAGATGAATATCTAACGGCCACTTCTAGTGAGAGTACCTATAGTACTAAATCATCTCCATTTATAGACAGTTTGTCTAACTGTGGACAGATGAATCTCTAACAGCCACTTCTAGTGAGAGTACCTATAGTACTAAATCATCTCCATTTATTGACAGTTTGTCTAACTGTGGACAGATGAATATCTAACGGCCACTTCTAGTGAGAGTACCTATAGTACTAAATCATCTCCATTTATAGACAGTTTGTCTAACTGTGGACAGATGAATATCTAACGGCCACTTCTAGTGAGAGTACCTATAGTACTAAATCACCTCCATTTATAGACAGTTTGTCTAACTGTGACAGATGAATATCTAACAGCCACTTCTAGAGAGAGTACCTATAGTACTAAATCACCTCCATTTATAGACAGTTTGTCTAACTGTGGACAGATGAATCTCTAACAGCCACTTCTAGTGAGAGTACCTATAGTACTAAATCACCTCCATTTATTGACAGTTTGTCTAACTGTGGACAGATGAATATCTAACGGCCACTTCTAGTGAGAGTACCTATAGTACTAAATCATCTCCATTTATAGACAGTTTGTCTAACTGTGGACAGATGAATATCTAACGGCCACTTCTAGTGAGAGTACCTATAGTACTAAATCACCTCCATTTATAGACAGTTTGTCTAACTGTGACAGATGAATATCTAACGGCCACTTCTAGTGAGAGTACCTATAGTACTAAATCATCTCCATTTATAGACAGTTTGTCTAACTGTGGACAGATGAATATCTAACGGCCACTTCTAGTGAGAGTACCTATAGTACTAAATCACCTCCATTTATAGACAGTTTGTCTAACTGTGACAGATGAATATCTAATGGCCACTTCTAGAGAGAGTACCTATAGTACTAAATCATCTCCATTTATAGACAGTTTGTCTAACAGTGGACAGATGAATATCTAACGGCCACTTCTAGAGAGAGTACCTATAGTACTAAATCATCTCCATTTATTGACAGTTTGTCTAACTGTGGACAGATGAATATCTAACGGCCACTTCTAGAGAGATTACCTATAGTACTAAATCACCTCCATTTATAGACAGTTTGTCTAACTGTGGACAGATGAATATCTAACGGCCACTTCTAGAGAGAGTACCTATAGTACTAAATCATCTCCATTTATTGACAGTTTGTCTAACTGTGGACAGATGAATATCTAAACTCTTCCAGATAACTTTCCAGCAACAATTCTTGATCGTAGGTCATTCAAGATTTTGTGGTGCACATCAGCAGATGCTTCTTGTGAATAACAAACTCAAAATGTTTAAGTGCTTTTTATAAGTCAAAGTAGCTCTAACCCACACCTACAATCTCGCTTCATTAATCAGATGCCAGGTGTGCCAACTCCTGACTCTAATTAGCTTTTTTGGGTGCGCTTACTTTTTCCACAGCACTGCGAATGTTCAATAAAGACATGAAAGATTATAAATGTTTGTGTGTTGTTAGTTTCAGCACATTGTGTTTGTCTATACTTGATGAGATCACATTTTATGAGCAATTAACGCAGAAAACAAGGTAAAGGGTTCACATACTTTTTCTTGGCACTGTGTGTGACACAAATGGAAGTATGAGTATTATTAAGAGATTATCCATAAACTTTCCTACCTGATTATTTTTTGAGAATTGAAGTTGTAGTTTAGTTCAGTTAGAGGTGTGTTGTTTGTGTATCTATGGATCTTTTCTTTAATGATGAATGAAATTAAAGATTAAGAAACACTAATAATAATAAACACTAGAATCAGCCCAACAGAACCAGAGAATTCAGTCAAGAGGAACAAACACATCATGATCTGGTTTTAGACGTGTACTGTGATCACTGAGTAAATATTCTGCAGTTCAATTCAAACACAAGCACCAAAATCCGCTCAAAGTACAAATTCACAAACACACACAACAGCGGCGGCAGACGGAGAGACGTTATTCCTCAGACAGGAGGTGAGAATTCATATTCACTCTTAATTCATCTGTATATGAGATCTGCAACTAATGACTAGTTCACAATCTTATTTAAGTGAGAAATTCTGATTTCACATCACAAAGGTGATTCGACAGTAAATCAATGCGATAGTGAAATGTGCTTGAGAAGTCGTCCGGACCGAATTGACTGATGTTTGCTCGTGAACACGTTCTATTTAAGAAACTGGATACAATTTACAAGGACGAAGGACACTTTAAAATAATGTAGCGGTGACATGAACTAAAAGTTCCACATTTCTAATCATTCCTTTACTTTAGTAACAGCGTTCAGAGTTTATATCCTGTTGTTTGGAAGAACTATTGATCGGTAGATACCCTTAAACTCCATAAGGGGGCGCTATATCACGAATATAGTTTACGATTAAACCGTTAAAGTCTCCGTATGAATAAGTCGGGCATGTGAGGTGTCGTTTGAAAGCTGTGAATCTGAACATGTCAGAGATAACATCACTTCTGCATTTCTGTCACTTCAAATAACAAAATAAGTCCTCGAAACAATCACGTTGAAAATCAGCGCCCCCTAGAGGAAACGAGGTAGAAATATTGACAAAGTGAAATATGATTTCTATAAGTCTCATTTATTCTCTTATAACTGTGTCTGTAAACCCCAAATAACTAAAAACTTTATATCTGCTTTTACATTAGGAGGTTCTCTAAAATATGAGCCGTTGTTTATTTGTTTGTGAGATTGTTTGTGTGAATAATCCAGTGTTATATCTTAGATGTCCACAACAAAATATGCAGTCCCGCAGGAAACAACTGTAAACACAACATTTCCTGAGCTAAGACTTGACTGTGTGTGTGTGTGTGTGTGTGTGTGTGTGTGTGTGTGTGTGTGTGTGTGTGTGTGTGTGTGTGTGTGTGTGTGTGTGTGTGTGTGTGTGTTGTGTGTGTGTGTGTTTGTGTGTGTGTGTTTGTGTGTGTGTGTTTGTGTGTTTATGTGTGTGTGTTTGTGTGTGTGTGTGTGTGTGTGTGTGTGTTGTGTGTGTGTGTTTGTGTGTGTAGGTCCAGTCTATCATCATGAGGGTTTCTACATCAGAGAGCAGCTCTGTTTCCATGACGAACGAATATGCTGGCGAATATGACAATCCAGATACCAGTGACGACACACAGTTCTGGCGGAAAGGTGTGTGTGTGTTTGTGTGTGTGTGTGTGTGTGTGTGTGTGTGTGTGTGTGTGTGTGTGTGTCCCTGACAAACATTCCTGTGCTGAGTGATTGCCGTTTGTATAGCTGCTTGACCTCTGACCTCAACATTTCACACCATCACACACATTCCTCTCCTTCTTTTTGTCTCAGTTCAAGTCAAGCATCACACTTAATGTTAAACTACATCATGTAACTCATTAGTTCTGCACAGGCAAACACAACTCACGAGATGTAGAGATCATTTCAATAATAACTGTGTGTGTGTGTGATTGTGTGTGTGATTGTGTGTCTGTGTGTATGCGTGTGTGTGATTGTGTGTGTGTGTGATTGTGATTGTGTCTGTGTGTGTGATTGTGTGTGTGTGTGTGATTGTGTGTCTGTGATTGTGTGTCTGTGTGTGTGCGTGTGTGTGATTGTGTGTGTTTGTGTGTGTCTGTGTGATTGTGATTGTGTGTCTGTGTGATTGTGTGTCTGTGTGTGTGTGATTGTGTGTCTGTGTGTGTCTGTGTGATTGTGTCTGTGTGTGTGTGTGATTGTGTGTCTGTGTGATTGTGTGTGTGTGTCTGTGTGTGATGCGTGTGTGTGATTGTGTGTGTGTGTGTCTGTGTGATTGTGATTGTGTGTCTGTGTGATTGTGTGTCTGTGTGTGTGTGTGTGATTGTGTGTCTGTGTGTGTGTGTGTGATTGTGTGTCTGTGTGTGTGTGTGTGTGTGTGTGTGTGATTGTGTCTGTGTGATTGTGTGTCTGTGTGATTGTGTGTGTGTGTGTCTGTGTGATTGTGATTGTGTGTCTGTGTGATTGTGTGTCTGTGTGTGTGTGTGTGATTGTGTGTCTGTGTGATTGTGATTGTGTGTCTGTGTGTGTGTGTGTGTGTGATTGTGTGTGTGTGTGATTGTGACTGTGTCTGTGTGTGTGTCTGTGTGTGTACGCGTGTGTGTGTGTGTGTGTGCGTGATTTTGTCTGTGTGATTGTGATTGTGTCTGTGTGTGATTGTGTGTCTGTGTGATTGTGTGTGTGTGTGTGTGTGTGTGTGTGATTGTGTGTCTGTGTGATTGTGTGTCTGTGTGTGTGATTGTGTCTGTGTGTGTGTGTGTGTCTGTGTGTGTGCGTGTGTGATTGTGTGTCTGTGTGTGTGATTGTGTCTGTGTGTGTGTGTGTGTCTGTGTGTGTGTGTGTGTGTGTGTGTGTGATTGTGTGTCTGTGTGATTGTGTGTCTGTGTGTGTGATTGTGTCTGTGTGTGTGTGTGTGTCTGTGTGTGTGTGTGTGTGTGTGTGTGTGTGTGTCTGTGTGTGTGTGCGTGTGTGTGTGTGATTGTGTGTCTGTGTGATTGTGATTGTGTGTCTGTGTGTGTGATTGTTTGTCTGTGTGATTGTGATTGTGTGTGCGTGTGTGTCTGTGTGTGATTGTGTGTCTGTGTGTGTGTGATTGTGTCTGTGTGATTGTGATTGTGTCTGTGTGTGTGTGTGTGTGTGTGTGTGATTGTGTGTCTGTGTGATTGTGATTGTGTGTCTGTGTGTGTGCGTGTGTGTGATTGTGTGTGTGTCTGTGTGATTGTGATTGTGTCTGTGTGTGATTGTGTGTCTGTGTGTGTGTGTGTGTGTGTGATTGTGTGTGTGTGTCTGTGTGATTGTGATTTTGTGTGTCTGTGTGTGTGCGTGTGTGTGTGTGATTGTGACTGTGTGTGATTGTGTGTCTGTGTGTGTGCATGTGTGTGTGTGATTGTGTGTCTGTGTGATTGTGATTGTGTGCGTGTGTGTCTGTGTGTGTGCGTGTGATTGTGATTGTGTGTGCGTGTGTGTCTGTGTGATTGTGTCTGTGTGTGATTGTGTGTCTGTGTGTGTGCGTGTGTGTGTGTGTGATTGTGCGTCTGTGTGATTGTGATTGTGTGTGCGTGTGTGTCTGTGTGATTGTGTGTCTGTGTGATTGTGATTGTGTGTCTGTGTGTGTCTGTGTGATTGTGTGTGCGTGTGTGTCTGTATGATTGTGTCTGTGTGATTGTGTGTGCGTGTGTGTCTGTATGATTGTGTCTGTGTGTGATTGTGTGCCTGTGTGTGTGTGTGTGATTGTGTGTGATTATGTGTCTGTGTGATTATGTGTCTGTGTGTGTGATTGTGTGTCTGTGTGTGATTGTGTGTCTGTGTGATTGTGTGTCTGTTTGTGTGTGATTGTGTGTCTGTGTGTGTGTGTGTGTGTCTGTGATTGTGTGTGTATGTGTGTGTGTGATTGTGTGTGATTGTGTGTCTGTGTGATTGTGTGTCTGTGTGTGTGTGTGATTGTGTGTGTGTGTGTGTTTGATTGTGTTGTGTGTGATTGTGTGTGTGATTGTGTGTGTGTGTGTGTGTGTGTGTGTGTGTGTGTGTGTGTGTGTGTGTGTGTGTGTGTGTGTGTGTGTTAGAGTCTCCTCACAGGTTTGGTGTCGTTCCCTCTATTGGTCACTCGCGGTGGATTTTGTGTGCTGTGATCAGTGTCACTACAGTTATCCTGATGATACTCATAATTACTGTATCTGTCAGCCGTGAGTAACACACACACACACACACACACGATTATGATTACATAGGGTAAAGGTGGTGTTGTGGAGGGATGCTGGAAACAGCTGAGACTGAAGAGAGGTAAACAGCTGCTTATATACTCTGATTGTTAGATGGACTCTCTCCTCCCAAACTTACGTTTAGGAACTTCATTAACAATGATTTAAGTCTCACAAGCCAAGTCACAGTCCACACTAACAGCTCTTGCTTTATTTGGAGCTGTAAAAGACTAAATGAATAACTTGATTCTCATTCATTCAGGAGGTAGTGCTGTATGTTTCAAAAGAACCGACTCATAAGAGTCATTTGTTGGAGAATCGGACTGCACTGGTCACGCTGTATGTTTCAAAAGAACCGACTCATAAGAGTCATTTGTTGGGGAATCGGACTGCACTGCACTGGTCACACTGTATGTTTCAAAAGAACCGACTCATAAGAGTCATTTGTTGGGGAATCGGACTACACTGGTCACACTGTATGTTTCAAAAGAACCGACTCATAAGAGTCATTTGTTGGGGAATCGGACTGCACTGGTTACTCTGTATGTTTCAAAAGAACCGACTCATAAGAGTCATTTGTTGGGGAATCGGACTGCACTGGTCACGCTGTATGTTTCAAAAGAACCGACTCATAAGAGTCATTTGTTGGGGAATCGGACTACACTGGTCACGCTGTATGTTTCAAAAGAACCAACTCATAAGAGTCATTTGTTGGGGAATCGGACTACACTGGTCACACTGTATGTTTCAAAAGAACCGACTCATAAGAGTCATTTGTTGGGGAATCGGACTTCACCGGTCACGCTGTATGTTTCAAAAGAACCGACTCATAAGAGTCATTTGTTGGGGAATCGGACTGCGCCGGTCACGCTGTATGTTTCAAAAGAACCGACTCATAAGAGTCATTTGTTGGGGAATCGGACTGCGCCGGTCACGCTGTATGTTTCAAAAGAACCGACTCATAAGAGTCATTTGTTGGGGAATCGGACTACACTGGTCACGCTGTATGTTTCAAAAGAACGGACTCATAAGAGTCATTTGTTGGGGAATCGGACTGCACTGGTCACGCTGTATGTTTCAAAAGAACCGACTCATAAGAGTCATTTGTTGGGGAATCGGACTGCACCGGTCACGCTGTATGTTTCAAAAGAACCGACTCATAAGAGTCATTTGTTGGGGAACCGGACTGCACTGCACTGGTCACACTGTATGATTCAAAAGAACCGACTCATAAGAGTCATTTGTTGGGGAATCGGACTGCACCGGTCACGCTGTATGTTTCAAAAGAACCGACTCATAAGAGTCATTTGTTGGGGAACCGGACTGCACTGGTCACGCTGTATGTTTCAAAAGAACCGACTCATAAGAGTCATTTGTTGGGGAATCGGACTCAACTGGTCACGCTGTATGTTTCAAAAGAACCGACTCATTAGAGTCATTTGTTGGGGAATCGGACTGCACTGCACTGGTCACACTGTATGTTTCAAAAGAACCGACTCATAAGAGTCATTTGTTGGGGAATCGGTCTGCACCGGTCACGCTGTATGTTTCAAAAGAGCCGACTCATAAGAGTCATTTGTTGGAGAATCTGACTGCACTGGTCACGCTGTATGTTTCAAAAGAACCGACTCATAAGAGTCATTTGTTGGGGAATCGGACTGCACTGGTCACGCTGTATGTTTCAAAAGAACCGACTCATAAGAGTCATTTGTTGGGGAATCGGACTGCACTGGTCACGCTGTATGTTTCAAAAGAACCGACTCATAAGAGTCATTTGTTGGAGAATCTGACTGCACTGGTCACGCTGTATGTTTCAAAAGAGCCGACTCATAAGAGTCATTTGTTGGAGAATCTGACTGCACTGGTCACGCTGTATGTTTCAAAAGAGCCGACTCATAAGAGTCATTTGTTGGGGAATCGGACTGCACCGGTCACGCTGTATGTTTCAAAAGAACCGACTCATAAGAGTCATTTGTTGGGGAATCGGACTGCACTGGTTACTCTGTATGTTTCAAAAGAACCGACTCATAAGAGTCATTTGTTGGGGAATCGGACTACACTGGTCACGCTGTATGTTTCAAAAGAACCGACTCATAAGAGTCATTTGTTGGGGAATCGGACTGTGCTGGTCACGCTGTATGTTTCAAAAGAACCGACTCATAAGAGTCATTTGTTGGGGAATCGGACTGCGCTGGTTACTCATTTACATTTACATTTATTCATTTGGCAGACGCTTTTATCCAAAGCGACTTACAAAAGAGGAAGAACATCAGCGAATCATCTTAGGGAGACAGTGGTACAAAAAAAGTGCCATATTACAAAGTTTCACTATCATCATAATAGTATACAAAACAGATTTAAGTGCAACAAGAAATGTAAATATATATATATATATATATTTTTTTTTTTTATTGACCGGTTAAGTGCTTTTGGAAAAGATGTGTTTTTAGTTACTCTGTATGTTTCAAAAGAACCGACTCATAAGAGTCATTTGTTGGGGAATCGGACTGCACTGGTCACGCTGTATGTTTCAAAAGAACCGACTCAGAGTCATTTGTTGGGGAATCGGACTGCACTGGTCATGCTGTATGTTTCAAAAGAACCGACTCATAAGAGTCATTTGTTGGGGAACCGGACTGCACTGCACTGGTCACACTGTATGTTTCAAAAGAACCGACTCATAAGAGTCATTTGTTGGGGAATCGGACTGCACTGGTCACGCTGTATGTTTCAAAAGAACCGACTCATAAGAGTCATTTGTTGGGGAATCGGACTGCACTGCACTGGTCACACTGTATGTTTCAAAAGAACCGACTCATAAGAGTCATTTGTTGGGGAATCGGACTGCACTGGTCACACTGTATGTTTCAAAAGAACTGATTCATAAGAGTCACAAACCGGTTTTGGTTCCCAACCGTAGTTTACAGACTGTACATCACATTACATATATTATTCATGATTATAACTATGGGCTGTGATTGTGAAGACTCACACTACTATTTTTTGTTTTGTAAGATGTAAAGTTCGAGAGAAAGTTCTTGGCTACAGAGATGACCGTGAAGAACTTGAATCAAACTCTACAGAGCATCATATCCAGATCACACAACCTGGAGGAAAATGGTGATTACACACACGTATGCACGCACACACACACACATTTCTTGAGGAGCTTTTATTTTGACACCATAATATATAACTCAGTTAGCTTGCTGACGATAATGGAGTTTTGGTCAATTAACAGCTATTTTCACGGTGTAAACATGCATAGAATGATTGCATAAATTCATTTGACCGAAATTGCACTAACGATTAGCTGTATTTAGAAAAATTAATAAAACCTGTCATTCACTACAGAAACTATACTCTCCTCTGCCATGTGGATAGTTTAGGACTCCTCCGATCTCGGCAACTCGGGTATAATCTAGAAGTTTCCCACTTGAACTTCTGACTTCTGTATTGCCAAATGTTTATGAAAAATCAGTTATCTGAAAATTGGCTGAAAAAGACAATAGACTTTTGCAGACTGTTGACAGATGGCTCTTGACCTATCCAATATGGCGGAAACGCCAATGTATTGCAGTCCATAGAAACAGCTGCTAATAAGGTATGTATGCTAAAACATGTTAGCAATGCCTAGTAAAATTACAGCAATGTCTAGCTTAATGGTAAAACATGCTATCAATCTATTGTCATGCTAAAACATGAATGCAGTACCTAGCTGGATGCTAGAAACATGCTAACATTGCCTAGCTACATGCTAAAACATCTTATCAACACCTAGATATATGTTTAATATGTTATACTATGCTAACAATGCCTAGCTTCAAGGTAAAACATGCAAACATTGACTATCAAAATGCTAGAAATGCCTAGCATCATGTTAAAACATGCTAGAAATCCCTAGATACATGCTAAAGCATGCTATCAACACCTAGTTACATCCTGGACATGCTAAAATATGCTAGCAATGCCTAGCTTCATAGTAAAACATGCTAGCAAAGGCTAGCAAAATGCTAGAAATGCCTAGCTACATGCTACAATATGCTAGTAATGCCTAGCTTCATGGTAAAACATGTTATCAATGGCTAGCAAAATGCTAGAAACACCTAGCATCATGTTAAAACATGCTAGCAATCACTAGCTACATGTTAAATCATACCATCAACACAGAGCGACATGCTAAACATGCTACAATATGCTAACATAGTCTAGTTTCATGTTAAAACATGCTAGAAATGCCTAGCTACATACTAAAATATGCTAGCAATCCCTAGCTGCATACTACAATATGCTAGCAATGCCTAGCTAACATGCTAGCAATGATTGCAAAGTGCTAGAAACACCTAGCATCATGTTGAAACATGCTAGAAATCCCTAGCTATATGCTAAAACCTGCCTAAATATGTGTTCATGTGTGTTTTCAGGGCATAAAGTGAAGTCAGACATCAATAATCTGGAGTTTGACCTTCAAACAATGCAAGGAAACATGGATGACAGTAAGTGCCACACACACAAACACACACCAAACAATATTTAAATCCATAAAAAATTGACCATACATGTGTGTGTGTTTGTGTGTGTGTGTGTGTGTGTGTGTGTGTGTGTGTGTGTGTGTGTGTGTGTGTGTGTGTGTAGTGTCAGAGTCGACTCAGATTCTCAGTGACAGAGTCTCAGAACTCAAATGCCTCATCAACAAGATCAGCAGCAAAAACAGTAAGTTACACTACTGTACCACAGTACAGAACACAAAAATTAAATTATGTCATCATTTACTCACCCTCATGTCGTTCCAAACCCGTAGAGTATGACTCCCTTTCTTGAGTAGAACACAAAAGATGTTTGAAAGGATGTTTGCATCAGTCACCATTCATTTTCAATGTATAGATACAGACTCTGAGATGGACAAACAAACAAACACAAACTGACCGATGACTTCATTGAAAGAATGTATTCCATGTCCTTATTTCCAACAATAACAAAACCCAGCAGAATCACATCTCACAGTGCAACCTTGATTGACAATATCTTTACAAATAACATAATTAATGGCTTGCTTATTTGTGATATTACGGACCACTTGCCTGTTTTTGCTATCTATGACTGTAATGATTCTTATACTAAAGAATTCTTTAGTAGGCTCCAAACTCAAGATGCATTTAATGCACTTAATGATGACCTGAGAGTGCAAAAAGAAAAATAATCTTCATAAATGATTCATTAAATTGAAAACAAAGGAAGCTGAGAATAGATGTAACAAGATCAGCGAAGAAATCATATTGTAAGAAATTAATAACAGACAATAAAACCAATATAAAAAGAACATGGGAGGTAATAAATAGTATTCTTAAAAAAGGATGCAAAAAAACGAGATTATTTTGGGACTCAAACGGTGAATATCGTAACATGAATAGTGAAGTTAACAGTTTTAACATGTTTGTAAATGTTGGCCCGGATTTGGCAGCAAAAATCCCAGACGTACAAACAAAGCGCTATATTGATAATATGGATAAAATTGCAGATACTATTTTTCTTTCTGCAGTTGATGAGAAAGTAGTGGTGATGGTGTAGTGGTCCAAGCACATAACTGGTAATCTAGTAATCAGAAGGTCACTGGTTTGATCCCCACAGTCACCACCATTGTGTCCTTGAGTAAGACACTTAACTCCAGGTTGCTCCGGGGGGATTGTCCCTGTAATAAGTGCACTGTATACTACATTGGTACTCAGAAGGTTGCTGGTTTGATCCCCACAGTCACCACCATTGTGTCCTTGAGTAAGACACTTAACTCCAGGTTGGTCCGGGGGGATTGTCCCTGTAATAAGTGCTCTGTATAATACATTGGTAATCAGAAGGTTGCTGGTTTGATCCCCACAGTCACCACCATTGTGTCCTTGAGTAAGACACTTAACTCCAGGTTGCTCCGGGGGGATTGTCCCTGTAATAAGTGCACTGTATAATACATTGGTACTCAGAAGGTTGCTGGTTTGATCCCCACAGTCACCACCATTGTGTCCTTGATTAAGGCACTTAACTCCAGGTTGCTCCGGGGGGATTGACCCTGTAATAAGTGCTCTGTATAATACATTGGTACTCAGAAGGTTGCTGGTTTGATCCCCACAGTCACCACCATTGTGTCTTTGAGTAAGACACTTAACTCCAGGTTGCTCCGGGGGGATTGTCCCTGTAATAAGTGCACTGTATACTACATTGGTACTCAGAAGGTTGCTGGTTTGATCCCCACAGTCACCACCATTGTGTCCTTGAGTAAGACACTTAACTCCAGGTTGCTCCGGGGGGATTGTCCCTGTAATAAGTGCTCTGTATAATACATTGGTACTCAGGAGGTTGCTGGTTTGATCCCCACAGTCACCACCATTGTGTCCTTGAGTAAGACACTTAACTCCAGGTTGCTCCGGGGGGATTGTCCCTGTAATAAGTGCTCTGTATAATACATTGGTACTCAGAAGGTTGCTGGTTTGGTCCCCACAGTCACCACCATTGTGTCCTTGAGTAAGGCACTTAACTCCAGGTTGCTCCGGGGGGATTGTCCCTGTAATAAGTGCTCTGTAAGTCACTTTGGATAAAAGCGTCTGCCAAATGCATAAATGTAAATGTAACTAATGGATATTGTCCAAAAGTCCCAAAATAATTATTCTATATAATTATAATTAATAAAGTCATTCCATCAATATGGCACTAATAAAAAAAGTTATTAATAATATTATAACACCTGTAATATATCTGTAATCTGTCATTTTTAAATGGCTGTGTTCCCAAGAAAATGAAAATTGCTAAAGTTATTCCCCTATTTAAAAATGGTAATATACATAACTTTACCAATTATAGACCAATTGCATCGCTCCCTCAACTCTCAAAAATTCTAGAAAAAAATCTTTAGTACTCGATTAGAAAAATGTGTTGAAAAACATAAATTGATTAATGAAAGTCAATATGGATTCAGAAATAAAAGATCTACATCTATGGCTTTAATTGATGCAATACAAGAATTATCAAACGCACTGGACAATAAAACATGTACCACTGGAGACCGATGGAGTGCGTACTGCGGGTAGGGAAGGAGGTATTGCCCCAAGTGAAGGAGTTCAAGTACCTCGGGGTCTTGTTCACGAGTGAGGGGACAATGGAGCGGGAGGTTGGCCGGAGAATCGGGGCAGCGGGGGCGGTATTGCACTCGCTCTATCGCACCGTTGTCACGAAAAGAGAGCTGAGGCGGAAGGCAAAGCTCTCGATCTACCGGTCAATTTTTGTTCCTACCCTCACCTATGGTCATGAAGGCTGGGTCATGACCGAAAGAACTAGGTCACGAGTACAAGCGGCCGAAATGGGCTTCCTCAGAAGGGTGGCGGGCTTCTCCCTTAGAGATAGGGTGAGGAGCTCAGTCATCCGTGAGGAGCTCAGAGTAGAGCCGCTGCTCCTTTGCGTTGAAAGGAGTCAGTTGAGGTGGTTTGGGCATCTGGTAAGGATGCCCCTGGCCGCCTCCCTAGGGAGGTGTTTCAGGCACGTCCAGCTGGGAGGAGGCCTCGGGGAAGACCCAGGATTAGGTGGAGAGATTACATCTCCACACTGGCCTGGGAACGCCTCGGGGTCCCCCAGTCAGAGCTGGTTAATGTGGCTCGGGATAGGGAAGTTTGGGGCCCCCTGCTGCAGCAGCTGTCCCCGCGACCCGACTTCAGATAAGCGGTTGAAGATGGATGGATGGACCATTGGAATATTTATTGATTTGATAAAAGCCTTTGACACTATCAATCACGCAATACTACTCAAGACATTAGAAAGGTGTGGGATACGAGGAGTGGCTGGACACTGGGTGACAGAATGCAATATGTGCAGATGGGTGTAATTTCATGTGGTGTCCCCCAGGGGTCAATATTGGGCCTAAATTATTCAACTTGTACATCAATGATATATTCAATGTTTCTAAATGACTTAAGTGTGTTGTGTTTGCTGATGACACCAACATTTTCATGAGGATGAGGTTATCCATCCATCGTCAACCGCTTATCCTGTGTACAGGGTCGCAGGGGCTGGAGCCTATCCCAGCTAACATTGGGCGAAAGGCAGGGGACACCCTGGACAGGCCACACATAGACAGACATACACTCACACCTAGGGCAATTTTTTGGAGACACCAATTAACCTAGCCTGCATGTCTTTTGGATGGTGGGAGGAAACACGGGGAGAGAACCCACGCAGACACGGGGAGAACATGCAAACTCCACACAGAAAGGCCGGGGCAACCAGGGTTTGAACCCACGACCTTCTTGCTGTGAGGCGACAGTGCTAACCGCTGCACCACCGTGCCGTTAAACTTTAACAAATCTAAAGCCATATTATTTGGCAATTATATAAAAAATACCGAAAAGATGATTGAGATAGATGGGATACAAATTGAAAATGTTTTTAGGAGTTACAATAAATAATAAAGTAACGTGGAAAACTCACATCAGACACATAAAAACTAAAGTCTCCAAAAGTCTTGCAATAAATAAAGCTAAACCTTGATTACAGTACACTCCGTTCCCGGAGTCTACCGTATTTAACGTACTGTGTTGAAGTATGGGGGAATAATTACAATCACAGACAGGGCGATACGCACATACACAAGGCGGAATATCTCCAACATACAAATCCACTTATTCTCAAATCAGAGTTATTAAAAATACAGGACCTTGTCAAATTTAACACGGCACGACTCTTATTTAAAGCATTTCACAACTTATTAGCTGCTAATATACAACTGTTATTGACACAGAGTGAGCAGGCGTACAGTTGGAGGAGCTTTGGGAACTTTATATGCCACCAGGAGGAGTTTTAGTGTATGCAGGTTAAATTCTGCAATAGGGGCTTGAACTTAAACATTGTCAATGTATTCACCAGTTTCTATAAACAGAAGGTCACAGCACAAGTGTGGGGTTAATCGTTGTATTCATAAGCTTGTTATCTTTCATGTAGATATTCGGATTATCATCGCGGGTATTACTTAAGATGTATTCTTGTATTTATTGGCAGTGCAGGTATTCGGATTACCATTGTGGATAGTCCTCGAATTATTTACCTGAGGTAATATGCTGTGCAGAGGCGGAAATCTGAGGGGGGGTCAGGACCCCCCCATCTGAGGGTTGCCCCCCCCCCCCTAAAATATCATTAAAATATGTGTATTGTAAATAATATAATGATATATTCTTAAAATAACTGTTTAAGAAATAAAAGAATACAAATGCAAACGGGGCAACAACAAAAAAAAACCTTGGTGTCCCCTTCAAAAATTGCTCTTGAGAATTGTTGTTTATCCCCCAACATTTTGATGAAATTTCCGCCCCTGATGGTGTGTAATTAAGATACGCTATGTTTTCTTTTTTCTTTCTTTATTTCTCTTTTTTTCTTTCTTTTTTATTTTTTCTTTTTTTTCTTTCTTTTTTTCTCTTTTTTCTTCTTTTTTTTCTCTTTTTTCTTCTTTTTTTTCTCTTTTTTATTTTTTTTCCCTTTATTTTTTTTTTCTTTCTTTTTTTCTCTTTTTTATTTTTTTCTCTTTCTTCTTTATTATTTTTTTTCTTTCTCTTTTTTATTTTTTTTCTCTTTTTTATTTTTTTTTTTTTTTTTCTCATTTTTTATTTTTTTTTCTCTTTTTTCTTTTTTTCTCTCTTTTTTATTTCTCTTTTTTTCTTCTTTTTTCTTTCTTTCTTTTTCTCTCTTTTTTATTTTTTTTCTTCTTTTTTTTCTCTTTTTTATTTTTTTTTCTTCTTTTTTTCTCTTTTTTTTCTTCTTTTTTTGTGTTATTTTAGTGTTTGTTCGCTCCTGTTTTCCCTTTACTATAACAGATCGGGGTGTGTTTAAATAACTTCGAGCATTTGACTGGTCATGTTGTTAAAAATCAAACGCTTCTTACTGCCATTGTTATATGTCATGCTATATGTATGTCTTATTGTTCAAAATAAAATATAAATAAATAAATGAAAAGAAAGTAAATGGTAATTGTTTTAACGTACGGACCTCACCTGTGTGTGTGTGTGTGTGTGTAGACACAGAGGAACAGTGCTGTCCTGATGGCTGGTCTCTCTTCTCCTCACACTGTTATTTCTTCTCTAAAAATGGGATGTCGTGGAACTCGGCGAAAGACGAGTGTGAAAATAAAAGATCACAGTTACTCATTGTGAATAGCAGGCAGGAGAAGGTCAGCACTCATCAATACTGTCACACTCAACACAACACAAACCTACTTCACTCTTATGTGTGTGCGCTTGTGTGTGCAGGAGTTTGTGGTGAGTAAGACGACTCCTCTGTATTTCTGGTTGGGTCTGACTGACGGTCGCACCGGTGAGTGGGAGTGGCTTGATAGAACGCCGTACGTGATGGTGAAGAGGTCAGTGTGTCTATCGGAGAAATGTTTACTGTGTGATGTTGTTCAATTGTGCTACATGAGTGTGTGTGTTTGTGCAGTGAGTGGATGCCCGGTCAGCCTGATAACTGGGAGGCTCATGGTTTGGGTGGAGGTGAAGACTGCGCTCATTTCCATCGTGACGGTCGTTATAACGACGATCACTGCTCGCGCCGCTACCGCTTTGTCTGCAAAGCATAAGCGACATTCGTTCAACCAGCTGATAATGAACACACTTCATCACGAACTCTCAGTGTATGCTTGTGTCAAATGATCATGACAGATCCATCACATGGTCACCACTCTCTGAAGAAAATAAAAAAAAACTATAAACCTGCATATAAGTGTTTTCGTTTTTTTATTTAAAGATATAGAAACTAAAAAGAATTATAAAATACAGCCGCAAGCAGGAATGATCGGGGCCAAGCCCTAAAGACAGTCCCTAAGTACAATGCAAAGAACTGAGGCACAACAGAGTCAAGATGTTTCTGAGGCGGGCATCGAACCGTTTTATTTGCCGTTTTGCTACAGGAAACATTTTAGAAGTGAAGTCAATAATTTTTTTTTTATGATCTATTGCCAAATGTTTATGAAAAATCAGTTATCTGAAAATTGGCTGAAAAAGACAATAGACTTTTGCAGACTGTTGACAGATGGCTCTTGACCTATCCAATATGGCGGAAACGCCAATGTATTGCAGTCCATAGAAACAGCTGCTAATAAGGTATGTATGTATAGATATCTATGCAACACCTAGCTACATGCTAAAACATGCTTGAAACATGTTAGCAACCCCTCTTGCCAAACCATGCTAGCAATGTCTAGCTACATGTGAAAACATGCTAGCAATACCTAGCTACATGCTAAAACATGTTAGCAATGCCTATTCTCATGATAAAACATGAATGCAGTGCCTAGCTGGATGCTAGAAACATGCTAACATTGCCTAGCTACATGCAACAAAATGCTAGAAATGCTTAGCTACATGTTAAAACATACTAGCAATACCTAGCTACATGCTAAAGCATGTTATCAACACCTAGCTACATGTTTAATGTGTTATACTATGCTAGCAATGCCTAGCTTCAAGGTAAAACATGCAAGCATTGACAAGCAAAATGCTAGAAACGCCTAGCATAATGTTAAAACATGCTAGAATTGCCTAGCTACATGCTACAATATGCTAGAAATGCCTAGCTACATGTTAAAACATACTAGCGATCCCTAGCTACATGCTAAAGCATGCTATCAACACCTAGCTACATGTTAAACATGTTAAAATATGCTAGCAATGCCTAGCTTCATGGTAAAACATGTCAACAATGGCTAGCAAAATGGTTCCAAAGACACCAAACTCTTAATTTTAGGACAAGCGGTTCAAAAGTTACCGGCAAAAATATCAGATTTTTACATTTCTTGACCTATAGGTGGTGCTGTGACCAAACTGTGCATGTTCGTTCAGATCATGCTCCTGATGATTAAGAGTTTGGTGTCTTTGGATTCCTTGGGTTATATCAGCCATATAACCTCTCCACCATTTACAATTGAATGTAATGTATATTTAAAACTCTTTGTCCGATCTGAATGAAATTTGGAAGGGGTCTTCGACATCATGTCCTGAGGGTACCCAAGCAGTTTGGAGACAGCGCCACATAGTGCTCAAAATTCTTAGTTAATAATAACAAAACTTTGAATGTATAATTGCTTCCTTATTCTAAGTCTTCTGAAAATGGCAGAGATACATTTCTAAATGTATGTATTATATATTGTTTATTCATTTCAAACCGGTTGCTCTCAGCTTGGAATGTCTCTTTGCCACTTTTCAGCAGTTTTAAAATGTGTACTTCTGTTGATCTCGGAGTCTTTATATTGTGTTTACTACAATGCCGTAATTAAAAAACTAATGTGTAACTATTTTATCAGAAATTGTTGTATAATCTCAATCTAGAATGTCTCTTTGATGTCTGTCTGACTTGTCGATTGTGTGGCACAGTGGTTAGAGCTCTAACCGTCAGTTCAAAGGACTGTGTGAACCCTGGTTCGATGCCCGCCTCCGCTGGTATAAACATCGTGACTCTGTTGTCCAGAGCTCTTTGCATTGTGCTTTAGGGCTTGGCCCTGTAATTGCTGCTTGCACCTATATTTTAAATTTAGTGTCAAATAAATACATCCACAAACTATTTTGCCAGTTTAATAAAAACATATATTTCCTTCAAATAAAATAAACATGTATAATCTCAAAAAGTTATGAATTTGATTCCATTGTATGATTAATTTCTAAATATAATGTGTAATTAATTGCGATCAAAACTATATATAGTTTAAAATTAAAATTAATTTAACAATTAAAAATATATTAGCAAGACACAAGTAATTATGTTGAGATATTTATTTTCCTATGACAATAATGTCACAATACATGGTAAATCAATTAAAAATAGAAACCTCTGATAAGTATTATTGATTGCTTGCGTAACTGAAGAATTGAGATGACTGATAGGAACAACCTTCCTCAAACTTTGAGTCTCAGAGGACGTCAGAGAGCGAATGGAGCCCTGTGGAGAGGACTTCGGTTTGGGAGGCGATGAGGAAGATTTGGGTGTAGAAGGCAATTTCGTAGAAGGGTTTTTGCAAAATGACATTACGTGGTTCATAATGTGCATCACGTCAGTTCAGAGGTGATAAGTCAACTGAGTGGCGCTAAAAGCGAGTTAAAGGGACATTTTTAAATCAACAAAATCAACCTTAAACCTGTTGAAAAACACAATTCACATAATTTCATGGTGCTTTTATGACACTTTGGGCTCACGTGTCAACTCGCATGCTCTTCAGGACTCGTACCCCGCTCCTTTACATCACAAGTGCAATGCTCTATCAGTTGAGCTACCGGGCAATTTGATCACTCTCGAACTTGTAAATGTATTTGGTTATGTAATACAAATGTTAAAATAAGTCATGCACTATAGTAAAGGTGTTTAGATGTCATAAGATAGCATTGTGTGAGGAACGGAGTGAAAAGTGAGTGTTTATGGACTAATAATAAGCTGTTTTACTTGTGATTTGTGTGGAAGTGAATAAAAGTCATAGTTGTTGTAGCTCCTCTAGTGTTCATTTCAACTAGGAAACTGCCACGATACGTACAACGAGACACGTAAAAATCATAGTAATGTGATTCTATGAGACCAGGTTGCTCTTTCTATCTCCAGACTTGTTTAACAGATTTTTTAATGTAATTCGTGCGAAAAGTCAGAGTTTTCAGAGATGGGAAGTTTTCTTCCGGCTCTACTGAGCGTGCTCGCGGGAGTTTGCTGTTTCTCGAGAGCCTGAGAAAGTCTGAGCGATGCTGCCCGTGTCAGTGCAGGTCTTCCAGCCGACGGGTTTCCAGGAATGACTGCATGACGTGTGGTGGATGCCACAGTGTTGCGTGTGAAGCTGGGGGCGGGTTTGTTTGCGGAGTTGTTGGAGGAGTTTTGAGAGGTAGAAATGGCGAGGGCACGTAACGTAGAGCGACACATCTTCTCCTCTGGTGGCGGGCGAATCGCTTGTCGCTTTTTGGCACCAGAACTATTGAGGGAACTTCGACTCGAGGTTTTGCGTTCTTGAATTTGTGGGCCAGAAGAATTGAGATAACTGATAGGAACAACCTTCCTCAAACTTTGAGTCTCAGAGGAGGTCAGAGTGCGAATGGAGCCCTGTGGAGAGGACTTCGGTTTAGTAGAAGATGAGGAAGGTTTGGACATTGAAGGTGATTTTGTAGAAGGAGGTTTGGACGTAGGAGGTGATTTCGTAGAAGGTTTGGACGTAGAAGGTGATTTCGTAGGAGGAGGTTTGGACGTAGAATGTGATTTCGTAGAAGAAGGTTTGGACGTAGAAGGTGATTTCATAGAAGGAGGTTTGGACGTTGAAGGTGATTTCGTAGGAGGAGGTTTGGACGTAGAATGTGATTTCGTAGAAGAAGGTTTGGACGTTGAAGGTGATTTCGTAGAAGAAGGTTTGGACGTAGAATGTGATTTCGTAGAAGAAGGTTTGGACGTTGAAGGTGATTTCGTAGAAGGAGGTTTGGACGTTGAAGGTGATTTCGTAGGAGGAGGTTTGGACGTTGAAGGTGATTTCGTAGAAGGAGGTTTGGACGTTGAAGGTGATTTCGTAGGAGGAGGTTTGGACGTTGAAGGTGATTTCGTAGAAGGAGGTTTGGACGTTGAAGGTGATTTCGTAGGAGGAGGTTTGGACGTAGAATGTGATTTCGTAGAAGGAGGTTTGGACGAAGAAGGTGATTTCGTAGAAGAAGGTTTGGATGTAGAAGGTGATTTCGTAGAAGAAGGTTTGGACGTAGAAGGTGATTTCGTAGAAGAAGGTTTGGACGAAGAAGGTGATTTCGTAGAAGAAGGTTTGGACGTAGAAGGTGATTTCGTAGAAGGAGGTTCGGACATTGAAGGTGATTTCGTAGAAGAAGGTTCGGACGTTGAAGGTGTTTTCGTAGAAGGTGAGTTAGCAGATGATTGGAGTTTAGATCCAAGGGTTTTGGTGGAAGATCTACTAGAGCTTGTTTGGAATTGAGAAGGTCTACTGCTGGTTTTGAGGGATT
Organism: Xyrauchen texanus; assembly: GCF_025860055.1. Lineage (NCBI taxonomy): Eukaryota > Metazoa > Chordata > Actinopteri > Cypriniformes > Catostomidae > Xyrauchen > Xyrauchen texanus. Next base: position 892,091 of record NC_068300.1, read on the forward strand.
CTAGAAGGTCTATTGTATGTTGAGAGTTGAAGTAGACACTTTCATCATCTCTAGGTGGTCTTTCTGATTGGTTTAGGCCAGTTTGTGATGGGTCAGATGTCAAGTTTGGAGTGTCCTGATGCTTTGTTTGCGTTTGAAGGTTGTCTTCTTGTGTTTCCTTTATCTTCTTTTGGTTCTCTGGCTCCAAGTTCATCGATGTGTTGTAGTCCTGGTCAGATTTGTATTTGGGAATACTGTTGTGAGTGTGGTTTCCATTGTGGCCAAGAGTGCTGGTGTTTGAGTCTGTGTTTGTGTTGGCGTTATTAAGAAAGAGTGAGTTTGAAGCTGTGTTTATACTAGAGTTTGTGATGGAGAGAGTGTGTATCGAAGGAAGTATAAGTGTAAAGTTCATGTTGTGGCAGTTTGCCGATTCGGTTTTGACTTTGTGTTGCCATGACCGACGGACACTCCCAAAGCGACGCAGTGGACTTTGCGGGTTCATCTGGAGTAGATCCAGAAGCCCTTCCCTCTTTAAAGCCGCCTCCACATCTGCCTCACTACTGGAGCACAGGCCGAAGACTCTCCTTTTTCCCTCATGCCCCGCCCACGAGTGACGCTTGACCTCCAACTCCTGGAGACGCTTGCGCCGAGACTCCTCCCACATCCCTCGCTCCACATTCTCCTGAAAAGAGAGAGAATATCGCCGAGCTGATATGATCTCCATTTCAAGATTCTGTTGTGAACTAAATCTCTTTTGAACTTGTGCCTGTGTGAACTTGATTTACCTGAACTGCTTTCCTGAATTTGGAGCAGAAATTCTGGAAGATTTGGAAACACTCGTCCAGTTTGAACGTTTCTTTGTCTTCACAGAAGAAATCGATCAATGTGTTTCCTTCATTCACCATTTCATCAAGACTGACCCTCAAATCCACCAGAGATTCACCAGCACTCTGAAACACAAACTTAAAATGAAGTAGAGGAACTTAAACTGTTGGATATGAAAACTGATGACATTTCATATTTAAATGTCACTTAATTAAGGGATCATGGGTCAGAGGTCACCTGTAGGAATGCCTGCATCTGTGTCAGTAGCTCACGATCTGTGTGGATGTGTTCCTCCATCTGATGAATTCTGCTGCTCAGAGTGCTCAACTCGACATGAATACTGTCAACACACACACTACACACAGTGTTAAAACATTGTTGAAACTAGTTTGAAACACTGATGGATTGTGGGTCACGCTGAGGCTGTTTAACTGCTAATAAATGAATGATCATTTATTAGTGTATATGCATAGAATGACTGTTCTCACCGCGCTGCATTCTCAACATGAAGAAGTTTCTCTGGAAACATCAACAGATCTTTCTTCTCAGATTCCTGAAACCAAACACAAACACACTCATGTTCATTTTCACTGCAGACGCTGTTGCACCATTAGATCACATACGGTGGCAAGAAAAAGTATGTGAACCCTTTGGAATTACAGTACATGCGTTTATGTATAAATTTATGGCGTTCCGAATGTGCCAAAAATTATGTAACAGGGTTCAATGGAAAAGAGGCGGCGGGAACCGGACGAAGCATCAAAGTAATGTTTAATGAGAAATTAAAACGAAGACAAAACATAAAAACACAAATGCATACAGGGCAGCTGCCTGTAGCTCGCTCTCTCCTGAACTGCCGCATCTCTTTGCACCTATCCCTCTCCTCGGCAGATTAGCTCTCCTCGTCACACTCCTTCGTCCTTTGTCTCAGGCCGGGAGACCCCCGGCATGACGTACACCCCCCCCTCCCCCTTTCCTGCCAGCAGGCTTACACTGCCTTTTGAGACCTGGGAGGGAGACAAGTGGAGGGAAATATAAAACAAAAAAAGGAGGAAAGGCCAACACAAAGCGACAGTGAGAGAGAGAGAGAAGAGAGGAAAAACGTACTCGTCGGTTCCCAGACACGCCGTTGCTCGTTCCTCAATCACTCCTCCACCCTCTGGCGGACAACAGCTGCTCCTCTCCAGGCAGACCAGAGCCAGTCCTCTGACCCCTGGCGGGCAGTACACTGCTCTGTGCTTTGGCGGCCAGTAGGGAACTCCTCTGCCCCTGGCAATGGCCCCACCGCTCCAGGAGGCCGGCAGGAGCCCGTCCTCCCCTCATGGACGGTGGCCGTTCCTTCGCATCCAGGCAGCCGGTAGCAACTCCTCCGTCCCCAGGCGGATGGCTGTTTCTGCTCCTATGGGGTGGATGGTAGTGGAGAGGACTCTATGACGGTGCATCTCTCCTCCTCGACACCAGTGTAACAGAGTTCAATGGAAAGGAGGCGGCGGGAACCGGACGAAGCATCAAAGTAATGTTTAATGAGAAATTAAAACAAAGACAAAACATAAACATAAACCCATACAGGGCAGCTGCCTGTAGCTCTCTCTCTCTCTCCCGAACTGTCGCATCTCGTTGCACCAATCCCTCTCCTTGGCATTTTTTGCGCATTCTAGGTTGTAAAATGGGTCCCTAAACTATAATGGGGGGATCCCTTAACAATGAGGGTCCCTTAACTCTTATGGGGGTTCCCTTAACTTTTATGGGGGGTCCCTTAACCCCCAAGTACACTTAGACAAGTGTACTGTACAAAGCTGTCGACTCATTTTTGGCACATTCGGAAAACAATATAAATTTGTCTTAAAATCTGGTATGATCTTCATCTTCAAGTTACAATGATGAACAAACACAATCTCTTTTAACTAATTACATGGGTCAGTGTAGTTGTGTAGTTCGGAAAAAGTAAGTGAACACCTAGGTTAATCACATCAACAAACGTTAATTAGAATCAGGAGTTGGCAAACCTGGCATGTGATTAATGAAATGAGATTGTACGTGTGGGTTAGAGCTACTTTAACTTATAAAAAGCACTTAAACATTTTGAGTTTGTTATTTCACAAGAAGCATCTGCTGACATGGACCAAAAGATCTTAGAAGACCTACAATCAAGAATTGTTGCTTTGCATAAAGCTGGAAAGGGTTACAAAGTTATCTGGAAGAGCTGAGATATTCATCTGTCCACAGTGAGACAAACTGTCTATAAATGGAAATGATTTAGTACTATAGGTACTCTCACTAGAAGTGGCCGTTAGATATTCATCTGTCCACAGTTAGACAAACTGTCTATAAATGGAGGTGAATTAGTACTATAGGTACTCTCTCTAGAAGTGGCCATTAGATATTCATCTGTCCACAGTGAGACAAACTGTCTATAAATGGACATGATTTAGTACTATAGGTACTCTCACTAGAAGTGGCCATTAGATATTCATCTGTCCACAGTTAGACAAACTGTCTATAAATGGACATGATTTAGTACTATAGGTACTCTCTCTAGAAGTGGCCGTTAGATATTCATCTGTCCACAGTTAGACAAACTGTCTATAAATGGAGGTGATTTAGTACTATAGGTACTCTCACTAGAAGTGGCCGTTAGATATTCATCTTTCCACAGTTAGACAAACTGTCTATAAATGTAGGTGATTTAGTACTATAGGTACTCTCACTAGAAGTGGCCGTTAGATATTCATCTGTCCACAGTTAGACAAACTGTCTATAAATGGAGATGATTTAGTACTATAGGTACTCTCACTAGAAGTGGCCGTTAGATATTCATCTGTCCACAGTTAGACAAACTGTCTATAAATGGAGGTGATTTAGTACTATAGGTACTCTCACTAGAAGTGACCGTTAGATATTTATCTGTCCACAGTTAGACAAACTGTCTATAAATGGAGGTGATTTAGTACTATATGTACTCTCACTAGAAGTGGCCATTAGATATTCATCTGTCCACAGTTAGACAAACTGTCTATAAATGGAGGTGATTTAGTACTATAGGTACTCTCTCTAGAAGTGGCCATTAGATATTTATCTGTCCACAGTTAGACAAACTGTCTATAAATGGAGGTGAATTAGTACTATAGGTACTCTCACTAGAAGTGTCCGTTAGATATTCATCTGTCCACAGTGAGACAAACTGTCTATAAATGGAGGTGATTTAGTACTATAGGTACTCTCACTAGAAGTGTCCGTTAGATATTCATCTGTCCACAGTTAGACAAACTGTCTATAAATGGAGATGATTTAGTACTATAGGTACTCTCACTAGAAGTGACCTTTAGATATTTATCTGTCCACAGTTAGACAAACTGTCTATAAATGGAGATGATTTAGTACTATATGTACTCTCACTAGAAGTGGCCATTAGATATTCATCTGTCCACAGTTAGACAAACTGTCTATAAATGGAGGTGATTTAGTACTATAGGTACTCTCTCTAGAAGTGGGCATTAGATATTCATCTGTCCACAGTTAGACAAACTGTCTATAAATGGAGATGATTTAGTACTATAGGTACTCTCACTAGAAGTGGCCATTAGATATTCATCTGTCCACAGTGAGACAAACTGTCTATAAATGGAGATGCTTTAGTACTATAGGTACTCTCTCTAGAAGTGGCCTTTAGATATTCATCTGTCCACAGTGAGACAAACTGTCTATAAATGGAGATGATTTAGTACTATAGGTACTCTCACTAGAAGTGGACGTTAGATATTCATCTGTTCACAGTTAGACAAACTGTCTATAAATGGAGATGATTTAGTACTATAGGTACTCTCACTAGAAGTGGCCATTAGATATTCATCTGTCCACAGTGAGACAAACTGTCTATAAATGGAGATGCTTTAGTACTATAGGTACTCTCACTAGAAGTGGCCATTAGATATTCATCTGTCCACAGTGAGACAAACTGTCTATAAATGGAGGTGATTTAGTACTATAGGTACTCTCACTAGAAGTGGCCGTTAGATATTCATCTGTCCACAGTTAGACAAACTGTCTATAAATGGAGATGATTTAGTACTATAGGTACTCTCTCTAGAAGTGGCCGTTAGATATTCATCTGTTCACAGTTAGACAAACTGTCTATAAATGGAGATGATTTAGTACTATAGGTACTCTCACTAGAAGTGGCCGTTAGATATTCATCTGTCCACAGTTAGACAAACTGTCTATAAATGGAGATGATTTAGTACTATAGGTACTCTCACTAGAAGTGGCTGTCCAGTCAAGATGACTCAAAGGGAACACAGCAGAATGCTCAATGAGGTAATAAAGAACCGTAGAGTGACAGATAAAGATTGAAGGAATCATTGGAACTGGTTAACATCTCTGTTCATGAGTCTACTGTACAGAAAACAGGTGTGGTGTTCATGGCAGGACATCATGAAGGAAGCCGCTGGTTTGTAACAAAAACATTGCTGCACACCTGAAGTTTGCTAAAGATCACCTTGAAGCTCCACAACACTACTGGGATATTTAGGATCAACCAGTTATTTAATCCAAGGGTTCACTTACATTTTCCACAGCACTATGAATGTGTGTTATTGTGTTTGTAACTTAAAGCTAGAGAATGAAATTTATACCAAAGCATTTTTGTTATACTGGCGCTAGTGTCGCAGAAATTACATACTCCAGCTTAAAGTGTCTTGAGTGTAAGGTAAGGGAATTGTAAGAAATGTAACAATTCTAGTTCAATGAACGTCTTTTTTAGTACTTTGTGTGATATTAGTACAAATCCCAGAGACAAGTACATAGTACAGAGAGCTGCTCACACACTCACCAAAGCGACAAAGTGTAGCAGGTTCATTCCGGGTTTGTTTGCTTTAGTATCAGCCAATGAGAGTAGAGAAGAAAGTTTGAACCCCACTGCATTCCCAGCATATCCACCCTGAGAGAGTGTGTCAGAGAGTATTGATTAATGATTGAGTTCATGATTATGTATGCATGATTTGACAACACATACTCACCTACTTAGAAGTACAGTAATAAAAACATATACAATTGGAAGTATGGGAATTAAAGTAATACAAATGAATGCACTCTTGTATTTTCAATTGTTGGTTGTGTGGGTTCATTCTCTCAAGCAGGTGCTTCATCCTGAGATGCTTTTTAATTCCTTACGCCCAAAAGGCATTTTTTAACATGCCAACTATCGGCACATATTTTTACTGACAACCGATAGTTCCAAAAAAGCAACTATTGCCAAAGATCTTTGCAGATTTCCAAAAAAGCAACCATCGGCACATATTTTTACAGATAAGGAATAGTTCCAAAAAAGCAACTATCGGCAGCAATTAATCAGTCAAACCAATATATCGGTCTACCTCTATATTTTAGTTTTGTAAAGAAATGAATATATAGGCACCATTATGGAAGCCTTCAGATCAAAAGGTTTTTAGGATCATGAGAAACATAATTCCAGATATCAATTGAGTCCACAAGTGTGTTGCGTATGTCACTTACATCATTCATGATATTTCCTGCTTGTAGCACTAAATGAAGCACACAGTGAAGCTCCTCACAGTCCAACAACTCTGAAACAACAACACATCGTCCGGGGACAAAAGAAGTTTGTATCAAACTAAGGGCTCTATTGGATAAAAGGCAATTGTATGTTTCAGTATGTACATCATTCTCACTAAAGAAACACATTGAAGTGAATAAAGAAAAGAGGTGTTGATCACCTTTAATAGCAGTCAGGATGACGCTGATATCATGTTTCATAGATGTAAATGAGGGGTTAAACTCTTCCTTTAACAGCAGAGCTTCTATACGAACTTCATACCTGCAAACACACAAAACACATTTTGAATCACTTGTGGAATCGTTTTGGATAAAGCGTCTGATGAATGAATGAATGATTGTACCTGGGCACATGGATGAGCTGGTATATGAAAGCATCAGCTGCTGTCAGGTGTTTAGGATCTCCATTGAACATCTTGAGTTTCTTCACCTGTCAATCAATAAATCAGTCATCAATAAAATCATCAATCACTCATCTGATCAATCATGTGCGTTACCTCGTCATCATCTGGCAGGAGTCTCAGCAGCTCTCTCAAAGTCTCCACACTGAACACATCACGGTTACCATGACGAATAACATCCACAAGACATTCACTGGACCTGAACACAACCAATCAGTCTTCACTATAGCACCTTAATGTATCATAAACGTGTATGATATATGTGCTCTATGTTCCAATATTCCTGTATATGAAGAGTCATGTGGGAATATTACTTCACTGGTTGCACTGCATGTTTTGCTTACTTTTTGAAGTGTTTAATGAAAATGGAGATATTCATGCTTCTCTTGGAGTCCAGGATGGTCATCTAAAGAGAAAACACACACACAAATATTAAGATTACCGGCAGCCAATGTGAAGAGTGTCAAGGAGGGGTGTAACGTGTGCTCTCTTTGGTTCATTAAAGAACAGACGTGCTGCTGCATTCCGGATCATTTGCAGGAGTCTAACTGTGCATGCATGAGAGCGTTACAATAGTCCAGTCTAGAGATGACAAGTCATATTCAGGACACTCTTGTAAAAGAGATTTGTAATCTCAAGGAGTTTTTATCCTGGTTAAATAAAGGTTTGAATGAATGAATATACAATCTCAAATACACAATCAAATCTTGCAGGTCACCTGCCCTCCGACATCTTTCACAGAGACGCGTCTCTTGATGCTGGTTGCCGTGGGCGACAGCATGTCGTCATGTTGTCCAAACAGTTCCTCGATGGCTCTGACGTCGATGCGGAATGACGGTTCTCTGCTGTGGCGTCCGAGCGTCCAGATGTTTCGCCTGTCATGTTGTTTAACACGCTCCTCTGGAATCGGCTTCCAGTAGAAACTTCGCACCCTCCTCTTCCCCTGCGTGAGGTTGTCCACAGCAACGGGCAAGGGTGGAGCAGGAGGAGGAGCATTTCTGGGGGCGTGGTCAGGTAATGAGGGAGGAGATGTTGTTAACACACTAGTCCCGTCCTCTTCTGCAAAGCCCTGTATCACATTGGCACACGCGACGCCGCTCATCACACACCTAACAGGATGTACTCAGCAGGAGGGGAAGTGGGTGGTGTCAGAAGATGATTGACATCGACTATTTCTCTATGTGTTGTTATGGCCACGCCCCCCACAAACGAACAAATAAATGTTGACACGAGTGAGCGCAGGTTCTGCAATACAAGAAAAACACAACACACAACTCATGTTTAAATATTGCTCAGCATTTTCTGAAGAAAAGAATCATAAATTTGCTCGTTTAGGGAAGTCATAAACTATTTATTTAATTCTATGGGTCAGAGAGAGAATTAAAGAACATCAGGAAACCTCTCGTCTCTCAGGACTGAATGAACAACAAATTCATCAATGTTTCAAACACACACACATCCAGTTCTTCTTAAATTATGTATCAGTGGTTATGTAAGGAAGAGCAAAGAACATGTTTAGTTAAACAGAATAAATATAGACATCCCATTGACTTCTATTGTTCTCAGATCAGATGAATTATAATAGACAAACTCAACCATTACAGACACCTTTTGGTAAATATTTGGCTTTGGATTACAGCTGTACACACACAGTAAGTCCACGTGATGATGTCATATGTGATCCTGTGGTTCTATGTGATTTTTAATGACATAATCGCAGTGTCACTCGTTTATTACAGGTGTCATGCATTTCAATTCATATCTGTTCTTCTGCACACAGCAAATATTGACACATGCAACTCCCTAACAAGCAACCCAAATCCAGTTTTTGATTAATTACAAATGCATATAGTAAATACACTAATAAAGAGCCTATATTTATATTATTATTACATACAATTTCAATAAATACAGTGGCAAGAAAAAGTATGTGAACCCTTTGGAATTAGCTGGTTTTCTGCATTAATTGGTCATAAAATGTGATCTCATCAAGTATAGACAAACACAATGTGCTTAAACTAACAACACAAAAACAATTATAATCTATTATTCCTGTTTAATGTTTTCTGTATAGGACACTCATGAACAGAGATGTTAACCAGTTCCAATGATTCCTTCAATCTTTATCTGTCACTCTAGGGTTCATTATTATCCCATTGATCATTCTGCGGTGTGTCCATTGAGTCATCTTGTCTAGACGGCCACTTCTAGAGAGAGTACCTATAGTACTAAATCAACTCCATCTATAGACAGTTTGTCTAACTGTGTACAGATGAATATCTAACGGCCACTTCTAGAGAGAGTACCTATAGTACTAAATCACCTCCATCTATAGACAGTTTGTCTCACTGTGAACAGATGAATATCTAACGGCCACTTCTAGAGAGAGTACCTATAGTACTAAATCATCTCCATATATAGACAGTTTGTCTAACTGTGGACAGATGGATATCTAACGGTCAGTTCTAGAGAGAGTACCTATAGTACTAAATCATCTCCATTTATAGACAGTTTGTCTAACTGTGGACAGATGAATATCTAACGGCCACTTCTAGAGAGAGTACCTATAGTACTAAATCATCTCCATTTATAGACAGTTTGTGTAACTGTGGACAGATCAATATCTAACGGTCACTTCTAGAGAGAGTACCTATAGTACTAAATCACCTCCATTTATAGACAGTTTGTCTAACTGTGGACAGATGAATATCTAACGGCCACTTCTAGAGAGAGTACCTATAGTACTAAATCATCTCCATTTATAGACAGTTTGTCTAACTGTGGACAGATGAATATCTAACGGCCACTTCTAGAGAGAGTACCTATAGTACTAAATCATCTCCATTTATAGACAGTTTGTCTAACTGTGGACAGATGAATATCTAACGGTCACTTCTAGAGAGAGTACCTATAGTACTAAATCATCTCCATTTATAGACAGTTTGTCTAACTGTGGACAGATGAATATCTAAAGGTCACTTCTAGAGAGAGTACCTATAGTACTAAATCACCTCCATTTATAGACAGTTTGTCTCACTGTGAACAGATGAATATCTAACGGCCACTTCTAGAGAGAGTACATATAGTACTAAATCATCTCCATTTATAGACAGTTTGTCTAACTGTGGACAGATGAATATCTAACGGCCACTTCTAGTGAGAGTACCTATAGTACTAAATCATCTCCATTTATAGACAGTTTGTCTAACTGTGGACAGATGAATATCTAACGGCCACTTCTAGTGAGAGTACCTATAGTACTAAATCACCTCCATTTATAGACAGTTTGTCTAACTGTGGACAGATGAATATCTAACGGTCACTTCTAGAGAGAGTACCTATAGTACTAAATCATCTCCATTTATAGACAGTTTGTCTAACTGTGGACAGATGAATATCTAACGGTCACTTCTAGAGAGAGTACCTATAGTACTAAATCATCTCCATTTATAGACAGTTTGTCTAACTGTGGACAGATGAATATCTAACGGTCACTTCTAGAGAGAGTACCTATAGTACTAAATCATCTCCATTTATAGACAGTTTGTCTAACTGTGGACAGATGAATATCTAACGGTCACTTCTAGAGAGAGTACCTATAGTACTAAATCATCTCCATTTATAGACAGTTTGTCTAACTGTGGACAGATGAATATCTAACGGTCACTTCTAGTGAGAGCACCTATAGTACTAAATCATCTCCATTTATAGACAGTTTGTCTAACTGTGGACAGATGAATATCTAACGGCCACTTCTAGTGAGAGTACCTATAGTACTAAATCACCTCCATTTATAGACAGTTTGTCTAACTGTGGACAGATGAATATCTAACGGTCACTTCTAGAGAGAGTACCTATAGTACTAAATCATCTCCATTTATAGACAGTTTGTCTAACTGTGGACAGATGAATATCTAACGGCCACTTCTAGTGAGAGTACCTATAGTACTAAATCATCTCCATTTATAGACAGTTTGTCTAACTGTGGACGGATGAATATCTAACGGTCACTTCTAGAGAGAATACCTATAGTACTAAATCATCTCCGTTTATAGACAGTTTGTCTAACTGTGGACAGATGAATATCTAACGGCCACTTCTAGTGAGAGTACCTATAGTACTAAATCATCTCCGTTTATAGACAGTTTGTCTAACTGTGGACAGATGAATATCTAACGGTCACTTCTAGTGAGAGTACCTATAGTACTAAATCATCTCCATTTATAGACGGTTTGTCTCACTGTGGACAGGTGAATATCTAACGGCCACTTCTAGTGAGAGTACCTATAGTACTAAATCATCTCCATTTATAGACAGTTTGTCTAACTGTGGACAGGTGAATATCTAACGGCCACTTCTAGTGAGAGTACCTATAGTACTAAATCATCTCCATTTATAGACAGTTTGTCTAACTGTGGACAGATGGATATCTAACGGCCACTTCTAGTGAGAGTACCTATAGTACTAAATCATCTCCATTTATAGACAGTTTGTCTAACTGTGGACAGATGAATATCTAACGGCCACTTCTAGTGAGAGTACCTATAGTACTAAATCATCTCCATTTATAGACAGTTTGTCTAACTGTGGACAGATGAATATCTAACGGCCACTTCTAGTGAGAGTACCTATAGTACTAAATCATCTCCATTTATAGACAGTTTGTCTAACTGTGGACAGATGAATATCTAACGGGCACTTCTAGTGAGAGTACCTATAGTATTAAATCATCTCCATTTATAGACAGTTTGTCTAACTGTGGACAGATGAATATCTAACGGGCACTTCTAGTGAGAGTACCTATAGTACTAAATCACCTCCATTTATAGACAGTTTGTCTAACTGTGGACAGATGAATATCTAACGGCCACTTCTAGTGAGAGTACCTATAGTACTAAATCATCTCCATTTATAGACAGTTTGTCTAACTGTGGACAGATGGATATCTAACGGCCACTTCTAGAGAGAGTACCTATAGTACTAAATCACCTCCATTTATAGACAGTTTGTCTAACTGTGGACAGATGGATATCTAACGGCCACTTCTAGTGAGAGTACCTATAGTACTAAATCATCTCCATTTATAGACAGTTTGTCTAACTGTGGACAGATGAATATCTAACGGTCACTTCTAGTGAGAGTACCTATAGTATTAAATCATCTCCATTTATAGACAGTTTGTCTAACTGTGGACAGATGGATATCTAACGGGCACTTCTAGTGAGAGTACCTATAGTACTAAATCACCTCCATTTATAGACAGTTTGTCTAACTGTGAACAGATGAATATCTAACGGCCACTTCTAGTGAGAGTACCTATAGTACTAAATCATCTCCATTTATAGACAGTTTGTCTAACTGTGGACAGATGAATATCTAACGGCCACTTCTAGAGAGAGTACCTATAGTACTAAATCATCTCCATTTATAGACAGTTTGTCTAACTGTGGACAGATGGATATCTAACGGCCACTTCTAGTGAGAGTACCTATAGTACTAAATCATCTCCAATTATAGACAGTTTGTCTAACTGTGAACAGATGAATATCTAACGGCCACTTCTAGTGAGAGTACCTATAGTACTAAATCATCTCCATTTATAGACAGTTTGTCTAACTGTGCACAGATGAATATCTAATGGCCACTTCTAGAGAGAGTACCTATAGTACTAAATCACCTCCATTTATAGACAGTTTGTCTAACTGTGGACAGATGAATATCTAACGGCCACTTCTAGAGAGAGTACCTATAGTACTAAATCACCTCCATTTATAGACAGTTTGTCTAACTGTGGACAGATGAATATCTAACGGCCACTTCTAGAGCGAGTACCTATAGTACTAAATCATCTCCATTTATAGACAGTTTGTGTAACTGTGAACAGATGAATATCTAACGGCCACTTCTAGAGCGAGTACCTATAGTACTAAATCATCTCCATTTATAGACAGTTTGTGTAACTGTGAACAGATGAATATCTAACGGCCACTTCTAGAGAGAGTACCTATAGTACTAAATCATCTCCATTTATAGACAGTTTGTGTAACTGTGGACAGATGAATATCTAACGGCCACTTCTAGTGAGAGTACCTATAGTACTAAATCAACTACATTTATAGACAGTTTGTCTAACTGTGAACAGACGAATATCTAACGGCCACTTCTAGAGAGAGCACCTATAGTACTAAATCATCTCCATTTATAGACAGTTTGTCTAACTGTGGACAGATGAATATCTAACGGCCACTTCTAGAGAGAGTACCTATAGTACTAAATCATCTCCATTTATAGACAGTTTGTCTAACTGTGGACAGATGAATATCTAACGGCCACTTCTAGAGAGAGTACCTATAGTACTAAATCACCTCCATTTATAGACAGTTTGTCTCACTGTGGACAGATGAATATCTAACGGCCACTTCTAGAGAGAGTACCTATAGTACTAAATCATCTCCATTTATAGACAGTTTGTCTAACTGTGGACAGATGGATATCTAACGGCCACTTCTAGAGAGAGTACCTATAGTACTAAATCATCTCCATTTATAGACAGTTTGTCTAACTGTGGACAGATGGATATCTAACAGCCACTTCTAGAGAAAGTACCTATAGTACTAAATCACCTCCATTTATAGACAGTTTGTGTAACTGTGGACAGATGAATATCTAACGGCCACTTCTAGAGAGAGTACCTATAGTACTAAATCATCTCCATTTATAGACAGTTTGTCTAACTGTGGACAGATGAATATCTAACGGCCACTTCTAGTGAGAGTACCTATAGTACTAAATCACCTCCATTTATAGACAGTTTGTCTCACTGTGGACAGATGAATATCTAATGGCCACTTCTAGAGACAGTACCTATAGTACTAAATCATCTCCATTTATAGACAGTTTGTCTCACTGTGGACAGATGAATATCTAACGGACACTTCTAGTGAGAGTACCTATAGTACTAAATCACCTCCATTTATAGACAGTTTGTCTAACTGTGGACAGATGAATATCTAACGGCCACTTCTAGAGCGAGTACCTATAGTACTAAATCATCTCCATTTATAGACAGTTTGTGTAACTGTGAACAGATGAATATCTAACGGCCACTTCTAGAGCGAGTACCTATAGTACTAAATCATCTCCATTTATAGACAGTTTGTGTAACTGTGAACAGATGAATATCTAACGGCCACTTCTAGAGAGAGTACCTATAGTACTAAATCATCTCCATTTATAGACAGTTTGTCTAACTGTGGACAGATGGATATCTAACGGCCACTTCTAGTGAGAGTACCTATAGTACTAAATCAACTACATTTATAGACAGTTTGTCTAACTGTGAACAGACGAATATCTAACGGCCACTTCTAGAGAGAGCACCTATAGTACTAAATCATCTCCATTTATAGACAGTTTGTCTAACTGTGGACAGATGAATATCTAACGGCCACTTCTAGAGAGAGTACCTATAGTACTAAATCATCTCCATTTATAGACAGTTTGTCTAACTGTGGACAGATGAATATCTAACGGCCACTTCTAGAGAGAGTACCTATAGTACTAAATCACCTCCATTTATAGACAGTTTGTCTCACTGTGGACAGATGAATATCTAACGGCCACTTCTAGAGAGAGTACCTATAGTACTAAATCATCTCCATTTATAGACAGTTTGTCTAACTGTGGACAGATGGATATCTAACGGCCACTTCTAGAGAGAGTACCTATAGTACTAAATCATCTCCATTTATAGACAGTTTGTCTAACTGTGGACAGATGGATATCTAACAGCCACTTCTAGAGAAAGTACCTATAGTACTAAATCACCTCCATTTATAGACAGTTTGTGTAACTGTGGACAGATGAATATCTAACGGCCACTTCTAGAGAGAGTACCTATAGTACTAAATCATCTCCATTTATAGACAGTTTGTCTAACTGTGGACAGATGAATATCTAACTGGCCACTTCTAGTGAGAGTACCTATAGTACTAAATCACCTCCATTTATAGACAGTTTGTCTCACTGTGGACAGATGAATATCTAATGGCCACTTCTAGAGACAGTACCTATAGTACTAAATCATCTCCATTTATAGACAGTTTGTCTCACTGTGGACAGATGAATATCTAACGGACACTTCTAGTGAGAGTACCTATAGTACTAAATCATCTCCATTTATAGACAGTTTGTCTCACTGTGGACAGATGAATATCTAATGGCCACTTCTAGAGAGAGTACCTATAGTACTAAATCACCTCCATTTATAGACAGTTTGTCTAACTGTGGACATATGAATATCTAACGGCCACTTCTAGAGAGAGTACCTATAGTACTAAATCACCTCCATTTATAGACAGTTTGTCTCACTGTGGACAGATGAATATCTAACGGCCACTTCTAGAGAGAGTACCTATAGTACTAAATCATCTCCATTTATAGACAGTTTGTCTCACTGTGGACAGATGAATATCTAAACTCTTCCAGATAACTTTGTAACCCTTTCCAGCTTTATGTAAAGCAACAATTCTTGATCGCAGGTCTTCTGAGATCTCGTGGTGCACGTCAGCAGATGCTTCTTGTGAATAACAAACTCAAAATATTTAAGTGCTTTTTATAAGTTAAAGTAGCTGAAACCCACACCTATAATCTCGCTTCATTAATCACATGCCAGGTGTGCCAACTCCAGACTCTTATTAGCTTTTTATATCTTATTTTTTATATTTTATAATAGCGAAAACCAAAGAAAACATATTAAGTACAAGACGAGCTCTGAATAATCACAACATGACAAATAACTGCAAGTTACAACAAATATAATAACAGCAGCATATATACTGTAACATCTGTAAACAGTAAAGAAATGAGCAGTACATAGTCATTTGCATAATTTATTCATACCTCAGGGAGCTGAAGTGCGGCTTGTTGATTAATGCTCACGACTGATAAAAATGCAGGAAATAAGTCATGAGAAATGTTACTTTGTGGCTCTTTGAGTCCGACTGTGTTTAAAGGACAGTAGAAAGAGCACATTGGGCTTTTCACTGTTTCTCAAAACAATCTGGAGAAGGAAAGAAAAAGATGCAACAAACTCACATAGAGTGAAAATAAGAGCATTCATCTGCAGAATATCTGTAAAGATCTACAGTTTAAGAGGTATGTTTATTTTGCTTTACAGATATTTACATGTGTACATATTCTGGCCATCTTTGTTTTCACTGATATTTCGAAATAAACATTTCCACAGTTATGCGAATAACGAACACAATATTTTAAGTATTGTCATCAGTGTCCTGCAGTGTGACACTTTCTTCGTCTAACTATTTTAAACAATATTTTATGGTCTTGTATAGCTATATATACATATATTTTATTATTATACTTGCTGTGTCCACAACCTCATATTAACTAAAACAACAGTTTATTTGCACTTGTAGAAAAACAGTTGACGGGTGATTAAGGTCTCTATGTTGACTTGTCACAGCACATTAAATGCACGCTTTTCCTTGTACGTTCATGTACATTTGAACCAGGGCTGGAATGGGAAGAGAAATCGGCCTGGGATTTTACATGGCAACTGGCCCAAAACA
Source organism: Xyrauchen texanus (assembly GCF_025860055.1). Taxonomy (NCBI): domain Eukaryota; kingdom Metazoa; phylum Chordata; class Actinopteri; order Cypriniformes; family Catostomidae; genus Xyrauchen; species Xyrauchen texanus. The sequence continues at coordinate 908,457 of NC_068300.1, forward strand.
TGTTGAGTTGGGTGGGGGGGGGTTCGCTGTCCTTCACATATCGCGGCTCAGTTTTGTGGTCCGTTCTGCATAACGCGGCGGCTCATTTTAGCTTATCGCTGCCCATTCGGCATGTTTCGCGGATGCACCACCGGCCCGCTCGGTTCTCCAGATGGCCGGCCAGTCTGCCCCCTGACCCCCAAAGTACGTCATCCCACCGGGAAAATGCCCGGAATGCCAGATTACCAGTCTGCCCCTGACCCCCAAATTACGTCATCCCACCGGGAAAATGCCCGGAATGCCAGATTACCAGTCTGCCCCCCTGACCCCCAAAGTGCGTCGTCCCACCGGGAAAATGCCCGGAATGCCAGATTACCAGTCCAGCCCTGATTTCAACCTAACAACTGTATGTTGGGGAAAAAGTTTCGGACATGCTATTTGCTATAAAGTGTTTGTTTTAGTGCTTTTCCTAAAAAAATCGACTCATCACATTTATTGTAGTTTTATATGTTTTAAATGTTATATGACCAGATTTGCACCGTGGGGCCCGTTGTCCTGACCATAGAATTATTTCTATATTTTTTTACAAAAATGTTAAATCTATATATATATATATATATATATATATATATATAATTTATTAATATCAAAAATAAAATATAAATACATACATGTCTCATTTTGTTCAACTAGGTGTCCCCGCAGGAATCTACATCCTTGTATGTGACACACCAGCAATAAAATGATTCATAACCTTGAATTATTAAAGTGCAGGAAGAAGCAACAGTTTATCAGAACTATCTTATACATGTCTAAATGAATCACTCTAATTCTAGAGGTCATATAGTTTGGGCAAAATTACCATTAATAGCTATTTTATTTATACATTGTACTTTATGACAGAAGTTTCTCTTGTTTTTACTGATAAACTTCGAGAAACTGAGAAAACAATTAAGACAACTAAACAACATAATGCAATGAAATAACTGAAATAAAACATGTAAATATGATTGCACGGTCATTTCAACAGCTGAAACATGAAGATAACAGACGGTCTCGATTCGGTATTAAACTGAGAATATCGCGACAAAACTATTTACATGTGTTATTAAATATATATCTATGATCAAACTGCGCTCAGTGTTTAAATGCACTAATATACTTACATATCAGAGAAGTTTTAAAAAAATACATTCATTTAGAGACGAAGAAAATAAACTCACCTTGAATATATTCCTAATGACTGCTTCAGTGACAGCACGACAGATTATTCTAATAATATTAGGAGAAATATCACAGATACATGTAATCCCACGAGCTATTAGTGCAGGTGAATATCCCGCGTGCAACACACAAACACGCACATTCAAATCTGCTCAGATGTTCACGGGCTGGCTAGATGGTAACCCGCAGGCAGCCTAAATCTCGCGAGAGTCTCATTCGCTCATAATCAGGTTAGGTTTAGGGTTAGATTTAGTGGTAGGGGTAAGTTTAGGGGCATGAGTATGTGTAGTGGTTCTTTAGGGATCGAATTAAACACATAAAAACACAGTGTGTGTGAACATTCAATGCGGCACTCGCGAGACTTTAGATAACTGGGCGGTTACCTTCTAGACACGACCGATATTTTACATCAGTGCTGCGCGCGCGCGTGCGTGCGTGTGTGTGTGAGAGATAAAGGCTCAGCCCGTCACACCCAACATCAGCTACTACTAATATATATATATTTTGTTTTAGTCAAGACGATCAGATTATTTCTGCTGCTTACACGGGACGCTTTTCAATTAATTAATAAAGTACTTGAAATAAATCTTGGGTTCAGTATAATTCGAGTGTGCTTTGGTGCTTATTAGCAAACAAAGAATACTACACAACAACAGGTTAGCAGTTATGAACATTTTTACATAACTCAAACGGTATGTATTACAAGTCTCCTGAAGCCAAACGACAGCTTTGTTTAAGGAACAGACCAAATTGAAGACGTTATTCACTGAAAATCTTCCCCTCCGCTGAAGCTCTGAAATCTCATTTGCACTTGCGTTCAATTCCAATATGGTTGCTAGCATCAGTGACATTAAACGCCATTGGTTCTCTAGTGTTACGTGACTAATCATGATGTGACCGGTAATGAGATGTGAGAGTTTGGGGAAGATTATCAATGAATAATGACTGAATATTTTGGTCTTTTCCATGCATAAAGCTATCACATGACTTCAGAAGTCTGGAAGATAAACCACACGTGGTCAGCTAGGAACATGACAGTATAACACTTCTACAGTCTCTGTGATTGTGTTATTCTTGGCAGGTGTGATGTAAGTAATGTGGGCGGAGCTTACTGACATTTCTTCAGTATTAGCATCACAAAGAGCTTTTGTTTTGTGTCTTTAACATCAAATCTTTCCTCATATTTAAACAGGAAGTACACACCTCTGGAGACGGATTAGCATTGCACTGAGCTCACGCTCATTCATCATTTATATCATTCTGCTCTCAGTCACCATAGACAATAGCACAATAACTGAGGTCAACATGCCGTGTCTATTGTGCATTTATTCTTCAGGTTTGGCCATAAGGAGAAGAGCAAACAGAAATCATGAACTAAAATCATTACTGGACAGTGATGTAATGCTGAGTGTCAGATATGAGAGTGAATAATGACTAAACTAGCCAAATGTGACAGAATGGATCCGATGGACTGTTGTTTTGATGTGATCACTGTTATTGAGTTATAGCGCCCCCTAGCGTCGGACACTGATGACATTTGGCATGTGACCTCAGAATGTTCTGTTGTCCATGTGTACAAAGTTTTGTTTAGTTTGAATCTTGCGCTCACGAGATACAGGTCGATTAGACCTTATGGGCCGCACCCAAAAACATCTTTTCAGAACGATTTAACGAATCTAAATTCTTTTGAAAACTTTTTGTCAGGAGCATCTCGGCCACGTATTGTGCGACATATGTAAAAGTCAATATCCACATGACCATGTGATTTGGGGACACTGAAGGATTCAGGAGGAAATTATATATATTTTGTTTATCTGGGTCTAGCAAAGATGTGAATTAGCTTATTATAGCGCCACCTTTTGGCCGATTCTCACAAAATTTGGTACACAGCCTAATTTTGCCACCCTGTAAATGGATGCCAAATTTCATAATGATTGGCTGTTCAGAACGCAACTAACTGCAGAAAATGTTATTGGCTGTTAGCGGCCATTTTTCTTGATTTGTCTAATTGATATTTTAAGGATATGTTATCACATGAACCAAAGAAGATGCATGCCAATATTATACCAATATAATTCCAATATTCTGGATCAAAAGTTATATTATATAGTTATATTAAGAGCGCCCCCTATAGGCAGAATTTGACTACATTTGGCATACGTCCTCAAAATGTCTTTTTGTCCCAGTTTCATTAAGTTTGGAATTTTTTTTTTGAAAATATGGAGTGAAAAGTGAAACACTTATTGGCTTTTAACTCTGAAGCACTTTCATTAATTAAAATGGTGTTGATAGATTTGTTTTAAGAGGGTTTGTAGATGATGTATACCACATTTCGTGCAAATCAGACTTTTTTCACTTGTTTTCAGAAGTTTAGTTGCAAATACATCACTCTTTTTTCATTATACAATAACAAATAATATACTTATAGCACCACCTTTAGGCCGTTTCTCACAATATTTGGTATACAGATGAATTTCCCCATCCTGTTAGTGGATACTACATTTCAAAATGATTGGCTGTTCACAACTAATCAGATGCAGAAACGTTATTGGCTGTTGGCGGCCATTTTTTTTTATTTGTCTAATTTATATTTTAAGGATATGTTAGCACATGAACCAAAGAAGGTGCATGGCAAATTTCATACGGATCAGACAGTCAAGAGAGGATTTAGAAAAAGTCAGAATGACTACAGTCAGGTCTCCTTAGTAACCAAATTGACCCGGTTGCTAGGGAGGGTAGAGTCACATGGGGTAACCAAATTGGCCTGGTTGCTAGGGAGGGTAGAGTCAC